>NW_024884733.1:27996806-27997272 GCF_019232065.1 Centrocercus urophasianus | reverse complement strand
CCCCCTCTTTGTCCCGATGGCCCGAAACGATAATTAACGAAAACAAATGCCAATTCCATCCTCCGGCAACGGAGCCGCGCGCGATGCCCAGGAGAAAAGATTTTTCGTGCGCTGGGACAGGCGGGGACCCCCGCAGCGCTGCTCTGCCCCCCCTCCTCCCACCCCCCCACCCGGTCCGGCCCGGCTCCGACCCCCCCGGCACAGCCTAACGCGGGCGGCGACCGCCTCGCGGGGCGGCCCCGGGGCGGGAGGCGCCGCTCGCTCCCAGCTCCCCCCTCCCCGCCGCCGAGGCGTGCCGGGCCGCGCGGGGTTCGGCTGCGGACGCCGGGCTCAGTGCGTCGCGGCCTGCTCCCGGCCCCACAAGTAACTTGCGGGACGCTCCGCCCGGCCGCGGCCCCGCGCAACAAGTTCCCCGACCCGGCCCCCGCCCCTCCGCCGCCAAGCTCTCACCTCCGCCATGTTCGCT
>NW_024884733.1:27915016-27996529 GCF_019232065.1 Centrocercus urophasianus | reverse complement strand
CTCGGCCCGTCCCGTCAGCGCCGCGCCTTCGCGGCGGCGGAGCGGTACGGAAAGGCGCCGGGTGTTTCGGTCGGCGGAACCCCTCGGTGCCGCCCACGGAGCCCAAACGGTCCGGGTGTCGCTCCGCATCGAGCAAATCGCGCTCCCGCCGGCGTTACTCACGTTGGGGCGCGGAAGGCGTCGTCCCACCGCGGTCTTGGGGAGCGGCGCCGTGCGCGACGCTGCGGTGGTCCTACGGAAAGGGAAACAAAACACAAAGCGCGTCCTAATGCTGCTGTCCCTAAAGCCATCCCCGTGCGGCTGCAGCTCTGCCCCACGGGGCCGCGCAAGGGCGCAGAGGCTGCGGGTACGAACCGGCGTCACAGCCACTGACAGAGGCAGGGACGCTGCATTCTGGCTCGACGCTTCGGGAGAGGCCCCGCGGGGCGACGCTAAGAGCACCGCCGCGTGCAGCTTCGCTGACTGAAAGCCCCACAAACCCCGGCCCCGCTCCCCGCCTCAGGGGCGGAGGGAGCCGCCGCCTCCCCGGGCCGCCGAGAACCTTTGTGCTTCAGTGACAAAGCGGGGACCGGCGCTGCCGCGGCCCTGCCGGCAGGGAGGAGCCCCGGGGTGGGCAAGGGGCGGCCCGTAGGCCCAGCCCCGCCGGGCACGGAGAGAACCCCGGGGACGGGCGGGCCGCAACGCGGCTCTCTCCCCTCAGGCCGAGCGGGCGCGAGGAGAGCGGGAGAGAGGGGACCAATCGGCGGCGCCGTTCTTGGCAGCCAATCGCCGCGCCGCGTCTTTGGGGCGCGTTGCCGTGGTTACCGCGCGACGCGCTGCCCCCTCCGAGCAGCGCCGCCATGCCGGGCCCGGACGGAGCGCGGCGGTTATCTGCGTGAGTGCGCGGCCGCGGCGCCCCGGAGGAGAGATCTCGGGACGGGTCTCAGCTGCTCCTCGGTTCCCGTTTGCTATTTCAGCCCCAGACTGCAGCATAACGCCTTTGACACTTCTGTTTTACCGTAGTTTCCCCCAGCCCTGTCCACCACTGAAAAAGCCTCCTTAGAAGCCAAGTGGAGACCTTCTGAAGGAGCTACGTTATTCCTTTGCTGTTTCATGTCCCTTTACTATATCATCCTGAACAATGATAGAGAAGAATTCAATTTTAAATGAAAATTAAAGCATAGGTAGTTTTTGTTCATTGTATTCTGTTGATTGTATTTTGTGATTTGAAACCACTTCTGGTTTCAGAGTGAGACAAAAATTGAGGATCACCTTTGGCAGCCGAAAGCAGGCGAGCATCTCAGGCCACAGCCATGTCCCCACCTCCACGGGCACAGCTGTGCAGAAGGCGGCCCAGGAGCACAGGCAGCACGATGTGAGGGTGAGAGGCTGCATAACGCTTCCAGTGGGAGTTTTCTGTGGAGTCTAAAAGCTGTGAGGAGAGGGAAGAGGAAAGCAGAGGTGCAGCTGGAACTAAAGAGCTGCGGAGAAGGAAGAAGATCCAAGAGCTCAGTCCAGACTGAAATGACAAGCGTAGAATCACAGAAATGTTTGAGTTGGAAGGTGCCTTTAAAGGCCATTTGGTCCCACTTCTCTGCCATGAATAGGGACACCCACAGCATCAGTGTCCAAAACTGATCTACAAGAATAAAAACAAAGCGGTTAGGCACACTTGTTTCTCCATGGTTTAAAAACCCACAGACTGACACAGTTTGCCTTGGTTTGCTTTTTCTTTTTCTTTTTTTTTTTTACTTTTTAGTAGTGGTGTTCTTCTTCTGTTTTTATGGGGTGAGCAACTGTCTTGAGAGCCTTCCAGAAGTTAGAGAGATAAGCCAACCATACCTTCCACTTGAGTTAAGAAAAACACAATTTTAAAGTAAGTTATTTGAAAAAAAAAAAAATTGTCTGGGCACAGTATGATGTTCTTTTTCACAATTTAGAATGTGTTGATTTGAAGGTAAGCAATTTAAGATAACAGTGCTCCTAATTTAAGAACTACTTGCTTTCAAATCTAAATGAGATGTTGGCTGTAGCATTTGCATGCCTTTACCTGAAAAACAGAAGATTCTCATAACATTAGCTCAGAGTTCTGTTTAAAAACCATACTGAATGTCAGAGTAAAATGATATTTTGGGCAGTATCATACAAAAAAGACACATGGCTGTTTCTCTAGTTGCTTTTGCTCTTCTGCTAATTTGATACTAATTGTTATGGTCAATGAGGCACTCTTGGTAGTCACAGGATAAGTAAGTCAGGAAAGAGAACAGGGATGAACAAGAGGAATTGTCTCAGACAGTGGGATGGTTGGGATGGTCACAGATCTTTTCAGATATTTTGCATCATTTCTGTAAAGACAGCTCCAAAGAAGACCCAAGCACAGATGAGAATCTTTTAAAGTCTGAATCCTAAAGGGAAAGTGGGGATCGGCCCCTCTTTGCTCACACTGGTGGTGTATATTAGGCACCATTTGCACAACAGGGATGCCTGTTCAGTCAAGGAGGGTGAATACCTCCGTGTGCTGCCTGGATCGGGGTCTTCTTTTGGTTCAAGATAAGACAAAATGTTGCATGGCTCATGACTGCCATTTGCTTTGAGAAGACAGTGACATTGCTATTATTATTTAAATATTTCTTCAGGTTTTTGATGATGAAGGAAAGGATGTGACACCCCATCCGCTCTTCCATCCAGATCCAAAAACTGCTGCATCCAAACAAAGCAAGCTCCTGGCATTGAGCGATTCCTCGGGGGCCACAGGATCAGTTTTTCTCCCTTTTTCCATGTATCAGACATCAGAGGAGGATGGTAGTTCTGCAGCCCCACACTCAAGGTTAGTCCATTAATTGCTGTCTCTTAACTCACCTATCACAGATGCCTGTCCTGCAGCGGTCACACATCTGCTCTGCTATCTACTCTATCTATTCTATCTATGCTATCTATCTATCTATTCTAGCTATCTATCTCTATCTAAGAGATAGAATAAAGATGCAATGCTAGTTCTGTGTTTCTAGAATACACACCTGTCATAGTCGTCCTCTGAAATTTGAGGTGTAGTAACAAACAGAACAAGTGGAATTTATCATTACTTGTGACTGAGACTGGTTCTGTGCAAGAACTACCTGCTGACATGCTAACACATGCAGCTGAAAGCACACTGTGCCACATGCTGCTGTAATATTTCTCACTGTGTTCGAATTCTCCTTCCTAATGCACATTCTTCTGTGTAACATTGCAGAATGGACCGTTTTTAGAGATGGTCACAGTACAAAAATGCAGACCTACACTCTATAGGTTTTGTAAGGGCTAGAGCTGCAAACACAGATTAGAACCTATTTGTAAGTACGTGACAAAGCACCATCTCAAAAACAAGGACGGTTGTGTTCCAGTTCTCTGAGCAAGAAGATAAAGCTGAGAAGGGGCATTTGCAGCTCTTCACTGTATTGCCATGGCTATTTCAAATACTCTGCTTTCCTCACACTTATCTTTTCAAAAATTGCAATTTGTCAACGTGTGTTTGGCTGTGGGCATAGAAAAATGCTCTGCAAACATAAGATCTGGTTTCACTGACAAGTTACAGAGCTGTTCACACTATTTTGCCTGTCTGTGGTACTTCTGAAGTAGCAACAACCCCGTTTTAGAGCTCTGATTTTGTCAGTTCAGGTATTCAAAATATTGCTAGCATAATTAGAATTATCCCTTTTAAATTAATTTAATAAGTTACCTCTGTGTACACATATGTATCTATTTCAAAACTCTTGAGTTACAGCTGCTAAACGACATGTTTCATTACTTAAGAGGAGCCAAACCTTCAGTACAGAGGGAATAAACAAGGTTTATCTTCTGGATGATAAATTCAGGTAATTTATGTGAAGGAAGGTAAAAACCAATTAGTTTAAAAATGAACAGCAGTGAATGACATTGCTTTATCAGATGGTGTGCACACATTCACGTTTAGTGGAGAGGAGGCACAATGTATTTAGTCACACAGACTAAAAAGACAAGTCAAGTCAGCACTGGAAAAATCCCTCAAGTTAAACAAAAACAAGTATTATTTACTCTTTCCTTTGGCAAAGTTAATGCCATTGCAATTTCTGAGCAAAAGAGAATGCTCGTTGAAAACACTTTTTGTCATGCTCCCTATGGCAGCTTATTGTGAGAGATAATCCCAGAGACAGGGATATTGAGCAGGGGCCAATACACACAAAAATGGCTTAAAAAGAGATGGTAAATTAAAAAAGACAACCTTTCTGGAGATGGGCTCTCTTTTAAGAGACAAATGAATTGATTTTACCTTAGGATTAATACAACTCTAAAAGATGTCACATCAAATGCCCCTTGTATAATTATAATTGCTCGCAGTTGGCTTTTGTGGAAATCCGCTTTAAAAACCACCCAACTCTACATCAGTCTTGAGTTTTACTTCTGGTTATTATCACAGCCATCCTCTCTGTGAACATTATCTATTTCTTTTTAACAAGCTGATCCCTTGAAATGAGTTTCTTGTGCATTTCAAAGATGTTTCAGCACACGCAAAGCCCCGAGGGATCTTAATTCCAGTGGAAACTGTGCTCTCTGTATGTACGTGGTATCACTCAGCAGGTAACCAACACGTCACATTACTACATGCAAGGAATGAATCTGAGAACTCAACAGCCTCTTTTCAGCAGCTATTTAATGCCCCAGGATGTGCTGTTGGATGAATTCTTCCCCTTTAAGTCTTTTTCCATCCCTTTCATTATTTTCTTTGCAAAGTCTTCTACGACTTCTTTTACAAAGCAAGCATTCCTGTACATGCTATCACAAAGTCCTCTGTGCTTTATCCTGATAACACTGCTGTTTTCGTAGCACTTTGCTAACTGGCATCTGGACTCTCATGTACCATTTCAACTTATTTCTTTGTTATTGAAGGACATCTGAAAGCAGCAGAATTTCTAAATCTACCATGTCAATAACAGAGTCCATGCTAGATGGGATAGCAGCACCTGGCTCTCTCCAAGACACAGCTGTTAGCTCACCTGGTAAGGAATATACACTGTGTAATTACAGATTTAAACTCTTCTTTGGAGCACTGAGATTTGTGAGGCACCCAGGGCCTCACAGGTTCTGGCTCCTGTTTATTATGGTACCTCCAGAGTTAATTTGCCTTCTTTTGAACTGGGAGCAGAAGTCTCACTTGTTAACCTCCTATAACTTGTCAGATGTACAGGTGAGGCGAGAGGAGATAAAAGAACAAGAGACAGAAGAAGACTTAGACAAGAGAGTGGATATTTATCTCACAGAGACAGAAACTCTCTGGATGTTGGACTTGCCACCTGTTGTGGTGTCTGTAGAATCAGAAGATGCTGCAAGAGTTCTGTATGTATACTTGCAATTGCATACATGCATAGTGAATGCTCAGCAAACCGAACTTCTCCTGACCACAGGGACCCAACAGGCAGCTCGCAGATGGGTTTGGTGTTCTGGCTGCTCCAGTTTGCCACTCATTTGTGTCTGAAGCCATACTGGGCTGTATGGGAATGGATGGTGCAGCAAACTGCTGGTGGATTAAGGTCTGGTGTAATCCATGTCTGCTGTCAGGATATTAAAACTCAGAGAATACAATAAGCCCCACTGTTCCCACTGACCATTCCTACAGTCCTGAGTGCTGGATGAAATGGAAACCTACTGATTTCTTTTTGTCTTTTGGATGCACCGCCCTTCACTTCTAAGTGATGAGAGTCACATATTTCCAACGAACCAAATTCCAACAAAGACCAAAATTATTTGGAGTGGGGATTTTTACTAAAGCCCCTCTCTGCTTTTCTGTTCTAGAACAGCGTCACAAGGTGAGAAGCAGCTGCTGAAAGATGATGTGCAGGATGAAACAAAATCCCCAGACACACACACAAAACCCCTAGCAGTTAACACATGACATGGAGCATAGTTTTCTGTTCAGCTGATGGTTACGTGATTTGAGAAGAATGAAAACATTTTTCAGAAAGTTAATATACACCTGCTTTCTTTTCAAGGGAGCGTAATAAGATGTATGCTGACGTTTGCAAAAACAGACCTGGTAACGATCGCTTTGTAGAGAAAACGATGCAAACCATCAATGGAGCTGCAAAGAACAAGGAAGTACAATGTGACAAAATCATCATGGAAGACAAAGGTAAACTCTGACCATGTAGGAACTATCCAGGAAAGGGTAGTAAATCAAAGCAGTCTCCCATTTACAACACAGTTCCCTTGCCAGTTGGGTTTTATGCCATTTTGTTTATGCTACGCTCTTGAAATATAAAAGGATATAGCTTCCCTTTCCTCTCCCCTAACTTTTCAGTTTCTGTTTCTGTTTGCCATAATGCAAAGAAGAGAACCTTTGTTCTGACATTTAAAATCCTGAGGGAAGCAGAAAGTTGTGGAAGCCTCACGGTAAAATGCAACCTTACAAAATGTTCAAGCTCAAGGCTCTAAGACAATCGTACAGGAATATCAAGGTTGTGGATATGGGTACTGAGATTTGCCTCACTTTATATGGGAGGCCAAAGAAAACTATGGGGAATGCTATTCCTAACATTTTTGTGTTCTTTACTAGAAAAAGAGTTGAAAAGAAGACAATACATCAAAAGGGGAAGTAAAATAAATAGTAATCTGGTCTGAAAATGTATCTTCCCCTTTTGTGTGCCTTCAGCACCAGCAGGGCTCATTCCAACCCACATTTGAAGAGCCAGTCACACACAGACAAGGTTGCTGCCTGACTCAGTTTTGAAGCCCCTCTGCCAAACACTCGGGTGTACAGCATAAAAAGTAAATCTTTGTTCAGCTGTGGTTCTTGATAACAACATGCAGACACAAGGGGCTTAAATAATGTGGTGTAACTCATTCCTAGGGATAGTGGTCACTACCTGGCACTTGTACAATTCTTTTAACACGTCGCAAGTAGAACCTACCTCCGAAGCAGAAGGCAGCAGAGCCCCAGCTGAGAAGAAGAGCACCTCTGATATGACTAAAGACGAGGCTACACCTGCAGCTGCTGAAAGAGGTAACTGTTTTTGGGAAGTTTACATTTTTTCAGCTTTTTCATCCTTCTAAACAGTGCATAGCATACATTTTCATAACCGATCTTCAGCAAAGACAGAAAGTGACAAAATTGGATGATATTAAGTTACTTTGGACAGGAGCAAGACATAAATTGTGTGAAGAATCCAGAAGTATCTCATCATATTGATTATTTGAACAATAAGTATTGTTTTGGTAATGATGGATATTTCTATGCTTTTTCTGGGGGGGGGGAGAGAGAGAGCATGAGACACCTTATCCTTCTGAGTTTTATCTGCATAGTAGTATCACATTAAAGCCATACTATCTGATCTTATCTGTTATCAGGCAGCATAACTCCTACGACCATTTTGGAAAGTGCTGGTCTTGCCAGAGTCCACGAGGAGGAGAAATGCCACACAGAAGCTACGTTAAGATCAGAAAACTTTCAGCAGCATTTATTTTTCATGGAGAGGATTCTGATGGAGAATATTTTTCAACCCAAACTCGCAGCTTATCGACAGTTTCCTGTCCTTACCGGTTAGTTTCTTACCAGCAACCCTGTTTTCATCACAAGGCTTTGTAAACTATTGAGAATCAAGGAAATCTCTCTCTCATTGAAGGTCTTCACAGCTGACCTGCCATTTAAAAAACAGACACAAGAGTTTATGAGATGTTAGCCTGAATGGAGCAGCTTTATGCTCTCTGTAACAGGCGTCCCTACAACACTTGGCAGAAGAACTGAATTCGTGAATTCTGAGCTGGCTCATTTCCCTTATTGCTGCTGAGACCTACTCAAAATATCAATCAGAACCATTTCCTGGCAGCTGAGATACAGATCAAGTCAGCTATTTCTCCAAGCATTTGTTGCACTGTAATGCCTTATTGTTATTTTTAAAGTAAGCAACCTAGACAAAAAGTAAACAGAAGATTCAGCCTGTTAGGTGTGCAACAAAGTGCAGTCACTGAAGTCTGTAAGAGGCATTACCTGGGCCCAACAGCTAAGTAGTACTGCACCTTTTACAGGAGTTTCAATATATATATAAACTATCTGAAGAAACCAGACTGCTTTTACTGTTTCATACCTTTCCATGGCATAGAGAGTTGAGAAAGAACTTGAAATGTCTTGAACATAACTGATATCTTCTTTGTCCCTATTGCCACCTTAGCCACTCTTTTAGTAGTAAAGTTGTCTTAATTCCTCAATTCTTCCATCTATTTTCTTTCTTTTTTTTCTGTTCTTTTTTTCTTTTCTTTTTTTTTCTTCCTTGCTGAAAGTGCAAATTTTCTTCTGATGTGAACAACTGGAGTTAACTAAATGAAGTGTTACTACTCAGATTCTACTCTACTATGCATTTTAGACCCTGTTGTTGCGTTGGGGGCTGGCAGCACATCAGCTGCCATAAAAGAAGCTGAGCAGGAAGAGCATGACAAGGAAGAGATGGATAAGGAAGAGCAGAAGGAAATGCTTAGTGAGCCATCAATTCTGTCAGAGCTAAATAAAACCTCAGATGAAATGGTACCTCCCACTTTGGAACAACTGTGGTCCTATAGATGTGATTTAACTCACCAGCACAATGTGAGCAGCATGGCTTGGAGCAAAGTAAACCTGGTGAGCTAACAAATCACCTCCAAGCTGTTTGTGAAATGTCTACATAATTCTCAATGTAAATGAACTCCTGATTTTTTTTTAATACATGTTTTTGCACACATCCCCAGTCAGGTTGGTTGTGTTTGCATCACAACACTTGCATTTCATCCTTGCATGTAACAGAATTGCTGCCTTATTCCCAAGGCTGGACAGGTTTCTGCTACAAGCGTATCACAGCAGCTTTAATTGGTCCCCCATACATCACAGGTGTTTGCCCTGTGTTTACAGCATAAAGAGAATAAACCTTGTCTGGATGGGAAGCTGAAATTGAAACTTTTTTCCAACAGAGCTCTGTTATGGCCACAACAAAAATAACGTGCAGAAGAAAGGTAAAAAGCAGGGAATGATGAGAAACATAAATCCACTAAGATTGCTCCGAAGGAAGAAAGAGAAAATAATGACCATGTCACAAGGTTAATATAACATCTAAGGATCTGGTGTAGAGTTGGACACCCTTAGATACTGCAGTCTTAGAATTTCAGAGCAAAGAAATGCCTGCTTTTTAAGTGCTGGCTTCACCACCTGGCTTTCAAGTAGGAAAAAAACATAATATTTGAATGGAGCTGAAGACTGAAGTCTTGCTGCTGTTTCTTTAGTCTCCCTTATGGAAAGGAGTGAATTAGATTTATTAGACCCTATCATCAACAGCTGAAAGATAAGTTTGAGGCTACCATCCTTCTATAGCTAGCAGTGGGAAAGAGGACTGCAGTTGCTGTGACATCCTATTACAGACTGCACATTTAAGGTCACAGAATATTGTATATTCACCATTAGCAAGGGATGTTTTTAAAATGGCCTTAGGGAGGTGAAAGGGTGGCAAACGACTGATAGTGACCATCATTACAGTTTTTGTTCAACCAATTTCCACTTCTCTAGAAATTCTTTTCTTGTGTCAGGTTCTACTCGTGTAGATCATGAACACATTTCCAAGCCTTGTACTCAAAGCCACTGTTTGCAGAAAGCTGCCTTTTAAAAATGTATAGCTGCACGTGAAGTTAAACTGTGATCTGTCTGTTCATCTGTGGTTCTAGGATCTTCTAGCTGTTGGTTATGGAGCGTTTGATTTTAAAGAACAGAAGGAAGGCTTGGCATGCTGCTGGTCCCTGAAGAACCCAATGGTAACAGAAGTCCTGATTTTGTCTTCTTTCTTCTTCTGTGCATTTTTCTGCTGTACTGTTTCTGCTTCATTCATTTCCCCCTTAAAAAAACCCACAAAGACCAAAACCAAAGAAGTGGCAAGTAAAGCTGAATCTGGGAGCCCAAACCACACCATTCTGGAAAACCATTTTGCCTGCAGTGCTTAGCTGTGTGCCTGCAGGATGGGGTTTAGCTCCTGTGCCTGTCTGTCCTCTCAGCTGACAGTGCCAACAGAGGTGCTGGAGGCTCTGCAACATGGGTGTCTGTTTGCACGACCTGCACTCATTGTATGTAAGCTACCAAACAACCAACAGACGGTTGCAGCTCTCAGGTAATACCAGTCTATTTCAGGCCAGTTAACAACGCAGCCCTCTACATCCCGTTTTCAACCCCTAGAGCCACCTACCCAAGCCTGTAAATCAGATTTATTATTATTATGGGTAGTTCCAGGTGTGCAGACCTTTCTGAAAAGATTTTTGTAGCAGACTGGGAAAGACCTGGGCACAACAAATGCAAGAAAATCAATTTCCTGCTTGTTTTTCTAAACCTACAAACCATTTGTTCGGTGTTTGTAAATTCTGATTACGATACATCTGTATTTTAAATTTCAGGATTATCCTTTCCAATCCCTTTTCTGTTGTACAATGAAATCCTACATCAGAGCAAAGAAAAAAAAGTAAATGAAACATTTAATGTTGTCCTCAAGTGCCTACAATGAAGGAGTAAGAGCTGGTGCACACACTGAAACACGGTGCTTTGCAAACCAGCACCTCACTGTCTCCCTTCTCAGGAGCTCAGTGGCTTCAAGGGTTTCACATTACAGCAGAGCAGAATCGGTTCTCTGGCAAGATGGAAAAATAACGTGAAAATTGTGTTTTACGGTTTACCTAAAGCAGTTAAATGGTATCTTCAGCTAAATTACTGTAATTAGCAAGGCACTTGCCTTCCAGTTGCAAGACAGAACATGATTGGAGGAACTTTCCAAAATGGCACTGTACTCCTATCACTGAATCTGAAGAGAACTTGATTTTTAGTTAGTTGGTTTGGAATGGGCTTGTGTAACTCGCTTTACAGTGCCACACTGCTGCAGAGTCCTCACTTTTCCCCCTAACTTTCTCAGTTAGAGCAAGAAATAATAAACTGAACCACTCAGGACGTAGCCTCCAATTTCTGCTTAGAGGCACCCACTCTGGCCACCAGCACTTGGGTTTCCAGCACTACAGAGCAGTTCAGTATCCCACGTTCAGAAGCCAAATTAAGAAACTAACTAAAAAATGTTCTTGTGTTTCTCTATCTGTCAGTGGCCAGAGCGTATTTTCCATTGTGAGCATGGTGTTACTGCACTGGATTTTTCTATGGCAATCCCGAACCTTTTAGCAGTTGGGATGTACAGTGGCATCATCGTGGTCTACAACGTGCAGAGTTCTGACTCCACTACAGAATTCCACAGTGGGTAAGGTTACAATGCTCTGTCATTTCCACCTCAGTCACGTCTTAGCTTCTCAGCTGCAAATATTCATTATTTCCTTTTTGCTGTGTGACTAATACAGATTGCACAAGGAGGCTGTGGATGCCCCATCCCTGCAGGCATCCAAGGCCAGGCTGGATGTGGCTCTGGGCAGCCTGGGCTGCTGGTTGGTGACCTGCACACAGCAGGGGTTGGAACTGATGAGCGTTGTGCTCCTCTGCAACCCAGGCCATGCTGTGGTTCTGTGATAACAGCTCTCACTAAAGGCTTGTGAATGCTCACTGATGTTGCATAATTTTTTTTTTATTTCCAACTTGTGTCATTATTTTCTAGTTCTGGCTAGAAATTCCTTTATAAGCACTCAGAACTGAATATAAAACATGTTTGGTAAAACAAATATGTCCTATTGTAAACAGCACGTTAGGAGATGTGTACATTTCTATGTTTTTATGGAAAGCTGAATAGCATTTGTCATAACACTTATCATCCAATACGAAACAGGAAATCAGTTATTTTTTCAGAAGTATTGTCTTACTTTGTTGATACGTGGTTTCTCTCTGCATTTTTCATCCCAGGGAATGTTCAGCTAAACACACAGGTCCTGTATGGCAACTGAAGTGGGTGGAGTGGGACACAGGCACAATAGGAGGTCCCAAGAGGGAGAGATTAATCTCCATCTCAGCAGATGGCCGCATAACCCAGTGGCTCATCCAGGAGGGACTGGGTTGCATTGGTAAGCATTTCCCTGCACAGAGCTAATACCTGAAATTATAATTACTTCTTCTATTGCATGTGATGATCTTGGCACATAGTTATCATATACAAAACATTTCAGAGCTTGTTGAGAATTCCACTGAAGCATGTGATGGTGCTATGAATAACTCAGACCTGTTTGACCAAAACTCTTGTTAATTGCACAGATCTGATGAAAATAAAGCGAACGAGAAGCAAGAGGAAAAACTTACCAGCTGAGAAAGAAGGGAAAAGCGAAGCTCTGATGTCCCAGTGGGCAGCTGGGATGTGCTTCGACTTCCATCCAAAGGTAGGCTCACAAAGTCCATCCTGGCTGAAGTGCTTTCCAGAGAAACCACGCAGCAGAGGTCAGAGCCTCCTCTGAAGCTACCTTAAGATGCACTAGCCTGGATTCGGCACTGCTATTTAAAGGCGACTTGGTTTTGAAACAAATTGCTTCTTAATTAGTAACAGTTTGATCCAAAAGGGATGATATGGAAATCAAAGAAGCTCATCCCTGTATGTGAACAGCTATATTGTTTCAGCCACATTACTCACATTTGCTTTGGGCCAGATCCTAGGGCAGCTTTCCTCTGTGTGGGTCAAACCAGGTAGAATTCAGCTGTTGAACATCTCCTAAGTCTAGCACTCTGATGTCTCTGCCTCTCCTAATAATCCAGATGATTTCCTTTAATTGTGCACAGAGCATTTGAAAAATTCATCCATTCATCCATGTAAGCCACACAAAGGTTTTCAGGAATCACAAATTGCAGCCTCTTGTTCTGCACAGATGGACAACACACGCACTAAATCTGACCCTGGCTCCGCTGGACCCACTGCACGTCCATCTCTGCAACACACACAGGCAGCCCAAACCACAGCGTCCTGCCACCTCCACCTGAGCTCTGCAGAGTGCCACCACTGCCCAAACTCACATAGTTCTTTACATACTTTTGTAGAAGTGAGAGGTAGGTTAATTTACCTTTACTTAGGTTATTTTACCTTTATTTCAGGACACTAATCTTTATCTGGCTGGAACAGAGGAGGGTCTTATTCACAAGTGCTCTCGTTCATGCAACAAGCAGTTCCTAAAGACATACAGAGGACATAAGGTGAGTGAAAGAAGTAATGACAGCAGAAACAGCATTCAATTAACTTCACCAGTATAATGGCTTCTTTTATTTCCTAAACAAAACTCTTGCAACAAAAGAAACCTAAACTTCTTTTCTTACATTAGGAATGAGTCCCCATAGCAAAAAGCAGCATCTACTTACAGGATTACTTTCTACATTAGAAGCTTTTTTTTTTTAAAGTAATGTATTAAAGCTTCTAGTATAAACTGTTGTAAAGCTTTAGTTCTGGCATTATTTAAAGAGAACAACCAGTAATCTGATTGTCCTGGAAACAAGAGTTAAACAGCTTTATCTCTGAGGGGTGGGGAGGTAGCAGAACTTCGACAGCACAGCACCTCCCTTTTTTGCAAGCCTGTGCTCCATGCAGGAAGCTGTCCTTCCAGCATCAGCTCAGGAAGAGGCAGTCAGCTGAATGCTTTCTTCCCCTCCTGCCTTACCATATTGGCTGCAATCTAATTTCCTATGGGTACCCATAAAACAGTGCTGCTTTTGCTGCTGAGGTCAGAGGACAGCGAGGGGTTTCCGTGAAAGCTCAGTGAGAAGAGAGCACTGTTAAAACCCATCTCCAGGCTGTAGCTCTAGACTGACACCAAGTTCTGTTTTGTTTCTTCCCAAACACCCAGGGCCCTGTGTACAAAGTCGCTTGGAATCCGTTCACCACAGACACGTTCCTGAGCTGCTCTGTGGACTGGAGCGTTATTTTATGGCACCAGAACTCGCAGACACCCATTTTAACTTTCAGTTCCACCACTACTGTTGTTCATGACATTATGTGGTCTCCAAAATCAGCCTTCACATTTGCAGCAGCTAGTGAAAGCAGAGTAGAAATTTGGGACCTTAGCACCAGCATGTAAGTAATTGATCGTCTCAAAGAAGATTCTGAAATAGTAGATTTAAAAGCACAGAGACTAAATATTTTTGCTTAATCAGTATTGTCATCAGATCATACAACTCCCTGTCATCTGCTTGCTTAACTATCGATACAAGTATTACATTTTCCAATGCTCATTACTCTTTGTTAACCCACAGCCTGGTACTACTGCCAGCTTGGACTGTTTATTAGTAATGACTGTGTAAAGAAAGCAGTGGAGCAGGAAGCCCACTGAGCCCCGTGGGAGCACAAAGCAATTCAGTCATATTATAAAAATATTGAAGCACACCCCCAATATCAGGCAACAGGACAGATTTTAGGCAACCAGAATATCTGCTTAGTTCCAGCTGGGATTTTTGTTCTGATAGAAAAACAATGCACTGCCTCACTTATTGCTTTTGGAGCCAATCTAGAGGATAAAATGCAAAATATGTGACATTTTCAAGCCTGTATTACCCCCAGACTGTAAGCAATAGTACGCTCCAGGCAGATGCAAATTTACCCGTACCATCACTCACACATGTACTTGCAGCTTGGACCCTGTGATCACTCGCTCTGCCGACCCAGAAGCCAAATTCACATCTGTACTCTTTGCTAAGAACACCGACTGCCTTCTGGTGGGAGACAGCAGAGGAGAAGTCAGTGTGTTTGAGCTGCAGGACCTGGCTGCTTGCAGCAGCACTGAGGTACGACTCCCTGGGAAGAGGCAGCGGTCCTCAAATCTGACATCTGGTACCTCTCCAGACAGGGGCTGCTGTTACAGAACTTAGTTGAAAATGTAGCTAGTAGGCATGATCGGATACAGGTAGGTGACCAGATTAAAACCTGACAGGATTTCTGCTCTTCTGTATGCCATGCTGACAGAAACGTCAACAGAAGGAACAGGTCAGTCAACTTCAAACTTCAGCTTTCAGCCGACTGCACGCTCAGAGGCTCCCCATCTGCAGCTGGGAGGGCCAGGGTGGGAGGCACAGCCCCGCACAAACGCAAGGGCAGCGAACCAGCAGGATGCCGTTCCCTGCTGGCGAGGCAGGAGCGAAATGCCCTCTCCTGGCCACCAGCACGATAGCCTCAGCTCAACGGCGTCGGCAAACCCACCAGCGTTGTGGCCCTGCATTACCCTCACTGCTTCAGAAGCCACTACTAATCCTCTTGAGTTGCTCTCTGGGCAGGAGAGGAAGAAGTAAAGCTATCTCTCTCCATTTCACTGCATTTCAACTAGGTTCTCTTCCTCTCCTACCACTGCAAAACACTGTGTCAGCAACTCACTGAAATCAGCTGTGAACCCCCTGTGTCTGCTTTTACTCCCACCAAACACTGGCAAGCATAAATCAGTGCTGATTTACACCAAAGCTCCACTGGGCCTTCCTTGCATGGTCCATTGCACAGAAAAGCAGGTTGATCCCCCCTGCAGGATCTATCTGTGCCTGAACTGGAGCCCCAAACGAGGTTCTGGAGCCTAATGAACTTGGTCCTTTCAGCTTTGCCTTACTGGCCTTGCACTCCCAGTTCATAAAATAGGACCTGTACTTCTTAAAATCACTTCTGAGTTTCTTTTTCTCACCTCTTGTTTTACAGGTTGATGCCTTGAGTGATGTAATCGGTCCCGCTCTACTTCCAGCAGCTAAATGATTGCACTTCTCACCTGGTAAACAGTAGGAAAGGTTTTTTTTAGCATTATCACAAACTGTTCAGTGCTTTTAATTCATTAGCTTTTAGATTTGAAACCATACTGGTTAGAGATACCTTTGAAATGCTTGAAATTTTCCACAGGAAGTCCCCCTTGTTGGATGGTCAGCCTGTTGTACCAGTGCACAGATGAGCTCATAGAAAGGCCCCATGAAAGGCTTTTCTCCTTGGGTTACTCAAAAAAACCCCACACAAACACAACAGAAATGCCCCAAATCACCTCCTGTATTGGCTACTTCATCAGGAACCAGCATGCACCCTAAGTCCATCTTAAGTCCTGGAGTATGGCTGTTTGCCATCCATTTCTTCCCTTGTGAAATTACACAGCAAACGAATGGACTTCTCATCAGATCCTTCTTGTCTGCCCTCCCCAAAACTACAACTGAGTTTGAAAGCTGAGCTTTGATAGCATCCAGACTGCCCCAGCCAGGAAGAATTAGAGACCAGCTTTTTCAACCTGACCAATTTGAACAACGCCACAATTTAAATGGACTTCTGCAGCTTTAGAAGGCAGATCTCTGCTTCTAGAGACCTCTCCACTGAAAGACACAGGTAGGCTGAGGACATAACCTGCAGCTCTTCTATCTTACAGCCACAGAAGAGGTCCCCCATCATAGGAGCTCCGTGCAGTGCTCTGCCCTCAGCAGACACAGGCAATAGCTGCTCCTGGAAGAACTACATGGCTAGATGTATATTTTACATGCACAGAGCATCCAGATTTTCTCATTAGCCTCACAATAAATGCCCAATGTTTAAACACATCACTGAAGTTACAGATCATTTGGGATGCATTACCACGCACTTTCCCTCTGCATTCTGTGCATTTTACAACCAACATCCACGCTTACTTTTCCAGGGTGGGCATAAAACGAATCTGTGCGTTTCAACAAAAGACATCCATTAAGGTGAATCACACGTTAATCACTATTACAAACCTGATCAAAGCATGCTGTGTATTTTTTACCACTGGTTATGACTGTTTACTGATGCTACTGGTAAAAAATGAGCTTTCAAGGCTGTAGCACTTCATAACTCGCCCTGCACATCATGTAAACTAATTAACTGTAACATTACGGGGCTGGAAAAACACTCGTGGTGCTAGGAAGTGCTAAGGATCATTCATTTTGCTCTTAAATACGGAATTTCTGACCTCATAATTGCCCAATTTTCTCTTTGAGGCATTTTATTGCAGGATATTCTTTTTTATCAGTTTACAGCAACAGTAGCCAACAACACCCAGGCAGGGCTGGGCCGCTCCGATAGCACAACTGATCCACTGACCTCGAGTCCCAGAGCTGCTCCACTCAGGCTTTCAGATACTTTTCAGTAGGAAAAGGCTGGCAGGATGCTGATCCTTAGCTGTTCTGTGCTTTCCCAGTGCCATTGCCCCTCTTCTCTGTGTCTTTTGAGTAAAGCCCTCTGTCCATAGACAACTGCAAAGCAAATAGCTGTGGGTGCAAGGTGTGGAACAGCAACAGCATCTCCACAGCTTGCTACAGCAAGCTCACTGTGCTCAAAGCCCCACGTGCTCAGCACACAATGCCCTTCTGCCCAGCTCTGCCTGCACAGCACAGGGGCTGCCTGGCCCTCAGCCTGCTCTGAAGTACGACGCACAGCTGCCAGCAGCACGAGGGGATGCTCAGCAGGAGGACGAAGCAGATGGGCCCATGGAAGAAGTCAATTCCCATCTTTATTTGGGATCACAGACAGAGCAAGGCCCCACATCACATGGTGGCAACGGGCTGCAAGGGAAGCGCATGGAGATGAAACCCATTACCTACAAAACACGTCATAAACATTTTTGCAGCACGTATGCATTAAGAGCACTGATGTAAGCCCGTTTCCTATAAACATGTTATGCTACAAGTATTCCTACTGTAAAGCAGTTACACAGTCCTAAGATGTCTTTAACACCCAAACAAACCCCCGAGGCACTTCAAACATCACCACAAACACAATTGGTTCTGGCAAACATGAGCTCACCCTGCAGCGAGCTGCTGCCCAGTGGAGCGGATGGGCCACCCCTATAAATGGGAGCTCCCAGCAGCATTCCCCACCTCAGCCCCACACAGCACTCCTTCGCTGCCCTTCCAGCCCCAAAACCCAGCATGAGGAGCACGCTGTTGGCCCTGGCTGCGCTCTGCCTGCTGGCTGTGCTGCACAGAGCCGAAGGGGAGGGCAATGCTGTGAAGCTCTGCGGGAGAGACTTTGTCAGAGCCATCGTCTTCACCTGTGGCGGCTCCCGGTGGAAGAGGGATCTGGCTAATTACCAGTACCTGTTTGGTGAGTACTAATTAATGCATGACCTATCACCCCGCTATCAACTAATGCACGACAGGCTCACCCCAGTGCTGGCTGTGCCTGACTGTGAGGGGGCTCAGGAGGAGCAAAGTAGCAGCAGGTGCTGAGCTGGGAGGTGCATCCCAAGCACAGCAGCACAGCTTCACGTATGTGAATATGTGCTCTGTGTTTCCTCACGGCTTGCTTTCTTAGCTCCACATGCTGTTTTGCTGAATGGAAAAGGTGCCATAAGTCATTGCATGGAACTGTGAGCTAGGTCCAAGGTTATGGCAGGACAGCCCTGTGCTATGATACGGACGTGTCACACGGAAGCCTTGCTGCAGTTGGCACGTGTTCCACCTCCAGCTCGAGCAGCACACACCTCTTTCCCACTTTAATCCAGAAAATACATGAACAATTTGAGAATATTAGGATTAAGAACATAGAATGTGAGACGTGTAATCTGCAATAACCTTCCCACGCTGTTGTGTACTCAGCTATTGCGTGCACTGCTGGAGATCTGTGCTCTGATTACAATGACTAGAGAAAAGAGAAGATAGATGAGGCAGATGACAGGAGCAGGGGCTTCCCACATTTTCCATGCAATAACGTCTGCCTGTTTAGACAATACTGTTGTAGCAGCAGCTTTCAACAGAAAAACCAATGCCATCAATGCAGTGTGCTACCAGAGAGCAGGAAGCACCGCTGCTGAATGAAGCCCCTGTAGCTGTATGAACTCCAGGAGTGTGTGCCTGGATATACCGCCGTGTATAGAATGCACATCATTAGAAGCACAAGTGAACATCCAGCAGTTTGGGTGCTGGATTTGTTAGCATGCCCGTGTTCCAGGAAACCACCAGCTGTTCTAGTTCCATCCTCTGAGGGATGTAGAGCAGCAGCAGGCTGAGAGGCACGACTTCTAACCGTCAGCTTCTGTTCTATGCAGCAGAGAGCAGCGAGAGCTCCCTGTCCTCGTCCCAGGAGAGCGGCGGTTCCTGGGAGCCCTCCCCATTCGCAGCACAGGGGCTGGGGGCTGCTGATGAGCAGAGCCAGGAGGACAGAGCCCAGGAGGAGCGCGACGTGAAGCGCAGCAGGAAGGTGGCCGTGCTCAAGAAGCGCGAGGTGGCCAAACTGCTCACCACGTCCTGCTGCAGCGTCGGCTGCAGTGAGAGGGACATCAGCCTGCTGTGCTAACACAGCCGCTGCTGGGCAGGTCGGAGGCCGTTGCTTGAAGGTATTAAAACAATCATGACATAAAGCACAGTTCTTGTATTCTTTTATTCTTTATGCGCAGGGGCAAAGGCTGAGCCGTAGGAGCTGCAGAGACAACTCGGGTGGGTTTGTTGCCATTCTACAAAGTATTGCAGCGTTTTAGCATTGCCATTTTAGAAGTGAGTCCTCCCATCTACCTCCTGTCTTTGCGCATAAGAAGCTGTAACACAGCAAGCTACTGTGTGCATTCCACAAAAATCCAAGAGCAGCTTTTGGACCTGGGCATCAACGGTGAGACAGGGGTAGCAACAAGCACCTGCTGGTACCAAAACGAGAGCAGCACCAAGCACATGCTCTGTGCAGGGCAGCACAGCACGGGGAGTGCTGCAGCAGGTAACACAGTGACCCCGCTGTCTGCCCTCAAAACACACAGGAGGAGTCATGAGTTATTTCCCATTTACCTGACACCCTGCCCAGTGGGCAGTCAATTTGCAACTGGACAGATGGGAAATACATTTCTGAGCTCAGAGAGATGCATTTCTCCTGTTGTCTATGGGGAGGTAGCAGCTGAGAAAGACCATTTCTTTTTTTTTTTTTTTCACTTCACTCAGACACCTTAAATAAAAGGGGCCAGACATGTCAGATCAGTATAATCCAAACATGATTCATTTAAAGGCACTTGATTTGGAAAACGATGGGACAGCCAGCCATCTCCAAGCAAACTCTCTGCCTTCTGCATGGCCACACAATGGCACCCTGCATGAGCAGGGCAGTGATTGCACGGGGCCAGGGCTGAGCTGCCCCATCGTGCGGATTGGTTCCAAACGCATTTGTTTTGCCTTCTAAAAACCATTCTGATTTCTTGAGGGATCAGAAGCTCACAGGAAATTCAAGGAGAAAAAGTGTTACAGGGACACCCAGTGCTGAAAGCAGCTAAAGGTGCAAAATTGCATCCTACAGAAAATCACTAACCAGGGAAAGCCCTGGGGAATACAACGATAGCTCAGGGGAACCACGCTTCTGAGCAGCTGAATGCTGCCTTGGTCCTTCACTGCTGCTCTCAGCAACAGGAGGACTCAGACTGAAATTCATTTCTCCTGCTGCTGAAAGCTGCGACCTTGCTATTCAAAATAGACAGCATAGACAGTTGCAAGAGCGAACAGCGAAGTGTTTTGGAAGACATAGGATGAAAACGTATCCGTGGTGGGATCCCACAGGCACCTGCTGCCGATCTGCATGCCCTGCCCGTTCAGCTGCCCAATGTGTGTCTCCACAACGATTTTGTACCTCGGCAGCACCAGGTCCTTCACCCGAGCTTTGATCACCTGCAGGAGAGAGGCTGTGCTGGGACTCACCCGGTGAGCTCTGCGCAGGGGGTGCTCAGCAACGGGGTGTTCTGGGATGGAGAGTGCCAGCACGGCACTGCTCAGCCCTTGTGACAGTCCTGATGACAACCATAGAACTGTTAGAGTTGGAAGGGACCCTCAAAGGCCATCTGCTCATTGTAGGGACACCCACAGCTCCACCAGGTGCTCAGAGCCCCATCCCTGACCTTGGGTGTGTGCAGGGCTGGGGCACAACTGCTTCTCTGGGCACCCTGCAGCAGTTCAAACTCATTGGTTTTGAGGCAGTGAGCGCGTGAGAACCAACACTTCCATTGCTAAGAGCAGGCACAGCTCTCTGCTTCACTACAGGAACACAAGGGCAGACATTAAGCAAGAAGACACCGCAGGTGGGCAGTGTTCTTGATGAGGTCACTTCCCTGTGGGCATTCACACTGACAGGCAGCTCTGCTTGTCCTGCGCTGCCGAGCTCCAGGGCCAAACCAGCTGTAAAGCTGAAGGCTCAGGACAGCAGCACAAAACCACAGAATGTGGAGCACTGCGTCCAGTTCTGGGCTCCCCAGTACAAAAAAGACATGGATCTCTTGGAAAGAGTCCAGCGGAGGGCCACAGAGATGGAGAAGGGCCTGGAGCATCTCTCCTATGAAGAAAGGCTGAGTGAACTGGGTCTGTTCAGCCTTGAGAAAAGAAGACTGAGAGGGGACCTGATCCAGGTCTATAAATATCTAAGGTGTGGGGGGCAGAATGGTGAGGCGGGACTCTTTGCAGTGGTGAGTGGAGACAGGACAAGGGGAAACGGCCGGAAACTGCAGCATAGCAAGTTCTGCACAAATGTGCGCAAGAACTTCTTTACGGTGAGGTGACGGAGCACTGGAACAGGCTGCCCAGGGAGGTGGTGGAGTCTCCTGCTCTGGAGATGTTCAAGACCTGCCTGGATGCCGACCTGTGCGACCTGCTGTAGGAAACCTGCTTTGGCAGGGGGTTGGACTCGATGATCTCTGGAGGTCCCTTCCAACCCCTACAATTCTGTGATGCTGTGATCCCAGCATGGCTGGGCTGGAAGGCGCCACAAAGCCCCACGTGTGGGCTGGGTGACTCCTCCAGCTGCAGCTGCCCACGGCCACGGACGGGACACCCGCAGCTCTGGGCACTGCTGGGGCCTCGCTGCCTCTGGGTGAAGAACATCCACCACGTCCTTCCAACCCAGGCACGGCGCAGGGGCAGCAGCGCCCTCGTCCCACCCGGCGCTCACACACACACATGAGCCACCGCGCAGCGAAGCGGCGACCTCCCGCCCCTCTCCACCAACGTAGGCGGCAAAACACCGCACGGCCGCTCCCGGGGAACCTCGGCCACCCAGCGGGACCGCGGCCCCACGGCTCAGCGCACCTCGCTGACGGTCGCGGCCATCTCCCGGCACGGCCCCGGCTCGTAGCGCCGCTCCCGCAGGCAGCCCTCCAGCACGGCCTTCAGGATGGCGTCTACCGCCGCCACCGGGAATCGTTCGGGGGGACCTGGAGGGAGGGAACAGTGAGCCGCGAAGCCTCCCGCGCCTTCCCCGCACCGCGGGCCCCTACCCGCAGCGGGATGCGTGCCGGCCCCGCCGCGCTGCTCGGCCCGGGAGGCGCTGGGCCGACGGGAGGAGAGCGGCGAGCAGCCCGCGACGCGCCGCATCCCGGCAGCGGCGGAGGGGAGGCCGAGGGGAAACGGAGGGCAGCGCCGCCCAGACACCGCCGGCAGCCGCAGCCCGCCCCTCTGTCACCCCCCGCGGCTCCCCGTCCGTCCCTGCGGCCACGCCGCTCGGTCTTCATGTTCCGCTCAGGGCCGTGCTGGATCCCCGTTGCCTACAAGGGTCTTCCCAGACCTTGCGTGTATTTGAAGCCGTGGCCCTCGTGTGTACCCACAGCCCCCGCTGGCCCCTAGATGCCCCCATTGCCCCCATGTGCCCCCACAAGCACTGCATGCCCCCATTGCCCCCATGTATCCCCACAAGCACTGCATGCCCCCATTGCCCCCATGTATCCCCACAAGCACTGCATGTCCCCGCAGCCCCCACAACTCCCCACAGCCCATTAGATGACCCACAGCCCCCACGGGTCGGTTGGAATAGATGATCTCAGTGGCCTTTCCCAACCTTAATGATTCAATGTCCCCGTGGTCCACACAGGTCCCCACATTTCTCTGCGTGCCAACCCCAATCGCAGCCCCATCCCTGAGCTGGGTCACATTGCATGGCCCCAGCAGCAATGCCATTTGAGACATGGCAGCCCGTGATCCTCTTGTTCCCCCCCCCCCCAGATTCTCCTGCCTGTGACATCAAAACAAACACAAAGAAAGCTCTGTTTTCTGGGTTCTGTTTATTTTCAAGGGGGGAAAAAAAAATCACATTTAAATTGCAACGTAAGGGGGTGTTTCATGTGGTTCTCATGTATAGGATTAATAAACTTTGTTCTGACGTGGGGGTTTATTTGTTGCAATATTTTGCGTGGTAAATAATTGCATATTCGAGATTTGGTGGAGTGGATGATGGGGAGAATGGAGGAAAGACATTTATAAAAAACATTATTTACAAAAATGATATCCACGTATCCGTATCCTAATCTATAAGGCAAGTAACATTTAAAATATGTTGTCTCATGATTATCTTCGACAAGTCAATACAACACATTCATATTACCAGTGGTCAAACACAGAGCTTTGCTGCAGTAGTCCGTGTGCAACAAACCTGTATGCCTCTTACAGCTCTTCTCTGAGAACATTGGGTAAGCAGCAAAGTTTTCATCACAGACTAAGCAGTACCTAGGCCATCGGAGACTAAAGGTATAATAGATCCCATTGCACGTCGAGGCAAAAAAGGCCAGCCATTTGTTAACTTATTTAACTTAAATCTTAAAAATAGACCTGTGTCTCTTCATCCACAAATATTTATAAACATTTTATACACGAGGGATTTCATAAAACGATAGAGCTTCTGTCGGGCCGTGCCCTGGGGATCCCAATTGGAGGCTGGGGGTCCCTCTGAGCTCAGCAGCCCCACGTCCCCCTCTGCCCTGATGCCATTCCCATCTCAAATCACCACTCCCTTATGGACACGCACACACCACCAAAGCACCTGGGCATCTTCATCGGCCCCAGAGCACTCTGGATGGAGCTGGAGCTGGGAGAAAGGGGTGGGTTTCAGATACCCCTACATGGGTTATGGGCAGGATTCTAGCACAGCATTCCCACGGTGACCTCCTGCACGTCAAGAGAGAGAAGTCTAACAGAGCAATAAGGTGCTCCAAGTGCCTATAAAGCTGCCAGGGCCCAGCTGTTCCTACAGGGCTTTGTCTCTCCTTGCAGTGAAACAGGGCTGAGAACAACTGCAGCCATAGGAGTCCTCAGCTCTACAAGGATTGCTTTCCTTGCCAGTTTGTGAGAGGGAAGAAGAAAAGAGTAATTCTGGTGATGAAATGAAGTCTTCGAGACAGTAATTTTTTTTGTAGGGAATGTGCAATGTAGTGATGTCCATAGAAAGAATCGCTTGAGCTGGAAGGGATCCTCAAAGGCCACCTGGTCCCACTCCCTGCAATGAGCAGAACACCCACAGCCCCACAGGTGCTCAGAGCCCCATCCCTGACCTCGGGTGTCTCCTCAAATGCCATCGGTTTCGGTCACAGCATGCTTCAAAATGAAGGTTTGTAAAGAAGCAGAGCTAAGGGATGAGCGCACAGCAGCCCTACAGCAGAACACAGGAGCAGCATTCAATGGGGAAGCAACAGCTAAGAATGAACCCAAACCCTGTGTGAGGCATTGGCAACACCACCATGAGGAGGACCTGACCCACAGCACTCGTTTGGGTCCCAGCAGTGAGCGGCACCGGGAGGAGGGGAGCTGGGCTGAGCTTTGGGTTATTTGGTTTTCCTCTTTTTTTCCTTAAAAAGCATTTAAAATCCCAATGCTAATGTAAACAGCTTGTCTTTCAAATGAAATATAAAGTAAAATATCTATGTTCTGGTCATATTTACACTATAAAATCCCTATTTTCGGGACTATGGCATAGGTGTCCTCTGGAAGCATGAGTTTATAACAATTGTACACAGCATGAACTGATGGGGCAGAAACTTCAGGTTCTGCCCTCTGTCAGGAGGGGGTGGCTCACATCATTGGTACGTATTTCCATTTCAGAGGGGAGCAAATAGCTGGGCAGGGCAGGGCGCTCCATCCAGGAGTGCCGGCGGGTTTGCTTCCAAATCTGTGTGGATTTGGGTATAAGCGAGTCGTGCTTTCCTCCTGCATTCATACTTTGTATGATCGTGCACACAGAGCGCCCATCCTGCAGCACACATCCCAAACCAGGAGCCATCCCAGAGCTGGAGCAGCTCCAGACATTCCTATTTTCCTTTAGGTTGGGCACGGCTTGCTGTCTTCTCCTTTGCTCCCCATTGAAAGAGCTCTCCACCCCTGCACAGCTCTTGAAGGTTTTCCCATCTCCATGAAACAGCTGCTCCCAGTGCTGCTGCTTTTGGCAGGGTCAGGTCGTGCTGCCTTCATTTCTCAGTATTTCTGTATAGAAATATCATTTTTCCCTGCCTAATGGGTAAGAAGGAAAAGCACGGAGCTGCACACCCTTACAGCACTTCCTAAACCTGCGGGGCTTTCAGAAAGCAGAGGAAATGAATAGAAGAAGCAAGCAAAGGATGGCGGAAACGCAACCAAAAATCCGGAGCCTGCTTTGGGGATGCATCCCCGAAACTGTGAGCTGTTAGCTCCACCTGCACAGAAACACTGCTCTGCACGTCAAGCAGCTGAACCTGAAGATGGAGAGCTTTATTCACCGCCATGAGACACGCTGTGGGCAGGAGGGGAGTGAAGGAGCTCCCTCGGTGAGGCACCCCCCATATCAGCTATCTGCACCGAATTTAAATCGTATATATTGACAAAATGTAATCTACCTCTGTAAGCATTGTGCCATTCAACAGTACTACTATTAAATTTATATACCACGGTTTAAATTACATCCATTTCATGAATGGTAAAAGGCTAAAACTCAAGTGTCTAACTTCCAAAATACGGCCTTACTGGAATGAGTACAATTTACAAATACAATAATTACATTTTAAAACCATTAACAATGTTACATCTAGAAGTAAATACTGTAGGACTGGTCAAGACGGTGTTTTCTGAGGAAAAAATCTGAAAGTCATCGACACTTCCAACAGAAATGTCCCAAGTGCAGGATTTAGTTCGTTTTCCTTAAGCTGTAATTAAAACCCGTTCCGCTCACAGTAGTCCTTGGTTATTTTCCATGCATTTCCTTCAGTTATCGGCCAAGTATTTACCTGGGAACGGGACCAGACATCAGCCAGGCTCCTCCACCCACCGCCTCCATCCCCACGCAGCGCCCTCAGAGACCCCCACAAATGGGAAAGGGCCCCGAGGGGGGGCATTTCAGGAGGGGTTGGCACCTACCTGCCGCGAACCTCTTCTTGATGAGCGAGAAGCGGTAGCCGGCACCGACGAGCTCGATGTCACAGCTGGAGAGCGTGCTGCCCTCGCTGGTGAACTGCACGGCCAGGGGGGCTGGGGAGCTGGGCCCCTCCGCCAGCTGGAAGCGGGCCAGCAGCGAGCCCACGCCTGCAGGAGAGCAGCGTTAGAGCCAGCACTCCCACTGCGCTTCCACCCCGTCCTTCTGCAACACCAGCTCCGGTTGGCAAAGCAGTCCTGATGATACCCTGCGTTTTCCAGGCTCTCTGCTCCCTAATCCCAAATAGTATCCTCTCCCTGCAAGCACCCGCAATTTGTGGGTGCCCCGTCCCGTTCAAGGCCAGGTTGGATGGGGCCCTGGGCAGCCTGGGCTGCTATGAATTGTGGAGGTTGGTGGCCCTGCCTGTGACGAGCAGCTTAGAGATTCATCATCCTTGAGGTCTTTTCCAACCCGGGCCATCCTGTGACTCTGTGTGCAGACAAACCCAACGCCTGCTCAAAGTACCCACCACCACAAGCACGCTTGTTCACAGCATTACCTCCATTCTCTGACTTCTGAGAGATATCAGGGATCTTCCACAATATCCTCTGCTGCTCTGCGTTCCTGCAAACACACCAGGAAGAGCATTTCTGTAGGAAGCAGGGTGCTACATGGACCCCATCCAAACATTGCCAAAAGCATGTGCTCAGGGCAGCCCACGCTCTAGATCTTTAATTTTGAGAATATGGCTTTGGGTTGGACCCAAGCAAGAAAACATCACTTGGGGTTGAAGAGTTGGGTCGCCCACCCCATCTTGTGTAAGAGCCCAGTGCTGGGTTGGGTGCTGGATTCAATGATCCTCAGTGATCCCTACCAGACAGCGGGTGGGAGCACAGCCTGCAGCTTGGTTACTCCTCCATCAACGGGGACGAGGAACTGGACGTTGTTTAGAGCTACCGGTGTGGTCATTGCCTCTGTATTGTATTTGTAGTCGATGCGGAGGTCAGTGCTTGCAGGTTCACACCGCCAGCTCACTGCAAGGTTTAATGGAGTAGACTGAATACCCTGGGCAGATACCTTCCAAAATGACAGAAAAAACATTTAGTTTCTGTAGGGGTGGAGGGAGAAATCCCATTTTACAGACTCAGTCATTGCAATGCGTTTTAGAAGGGACAACACCTCACATTCACATAGAAGGTTCATGCTGGGCCCCCACTTGAGTGCCGTACCCCAGCACAGCATGCCCCCACCTCCTCTGCGCTATGGAAACCCCACCTCCTGCACACCATATCACCTACAGCACACGTTTGTGGCAGAATTCAACCTGACAAAACGCCATACCTGGTACTTGAGCATATCCACATTGTAATAGGTTGCTTGTGGTTTCTGCTCCGATACCTTCTTGAGGTGCGTCATCAGGTTTGGCATGTTGACCCAGAACTCCTTCGTGCTGGCATCGCTCTGCGTGCTGTCACTGCCAGCAGTGACATAGAAACAGAAGATCACTCAGGTTGGAACAGACCTCTGAGAGCCTCGATCCAACCCCAGCCCACCCCCCCGTGCCCACGTCCCTCAGTGCCACATCCTCACGGCTCTGAACACCCCCAGGGATGCTGACCCCCCCACAGGAGCTTCCCATGGGCTCTTCCATTTTACAAGCAGGATCTGAACTGAACAGAGCGGGTAGAAAATGAGCAAAACCCACTGTGTGCTGCTTGGCAAAGGAGCTGATCTCGAAGGAAGTGCTCCAGCAATATTTAGGGGCTGAGAATTTCCTTATCAAAACTTGCCCAGATCCCAAGGCAGGTGGTTTTGCAAGCAGCCTGCCCTCGTAAAGAGCTGTCTGGCCTGGCTGGCAGCACGGGTGTGAGTAGGGGCTCACCAGCAGAGGAGCTGGGGGTTTGGCAGGACGTGCTCCAGCCTGTTGTAGTTCAGCACGCGGAAGGTGAGCACTGCTGGAGAGGGGTTGTTGGCAAAGTGTCGGGTGATGCCTGCCGGGAAGGACAGCACCATCTCCCCCGTGATCTTCACGATGCACCTGCAGCGCCGAGCACAGAGACCCAGGGGGAGGAAAGGGAGGGCTCAAAATGCAGCACAGGATGGACGGCGTGGTGAAAGCCCCCCCCTTCCCACCCCAGGCTCCCACACCCGTGCCCAGACCCCACGGCCGGCACCTACTTGCTGGGGTCGGCTCCCTTGAAGTAAGCATTGACGGTCTCAGTGAAGGCGGCAGCGACGGGCAGGGTGTCCTGTGCCCCCATGGTGAGCGGGCTGGGGCCCCGTGACGACCCTACAACAGAGCATAGCCTCTGCTAGTCAGCTGCAGGATGGGGACCTGCACCCACCCCAGGGTGTACCCTGCTAGAGCCCGAGCCCAGCATGTGGCTTTGTGGGCAAAGGGTGAAAAGGAGAGAACCCCAAGGCTTTGTCTTAGGCTTGGAAATCATTTTGAAGTGATTCTTTTCCCCTTAAAAGACAAGCAAGGAAATGAGCAGAGGAGCCTCGCCACGAGCACGGGGCACCAAGCCCTGCATGGGGATGGTTTGTGCAGATTTAGGTTTCCAGCCCCCAGCAGAGGCAGGGCAGTTTGGTGTCTCCTCTGCACTGAGCGGGATGCTCACCTCCTTACCCTGCAGCTCAGTGCGGATTCAAAGGGGCTGCACGAGGCCTGCCCACGGCTCTCCATGCACACTTGTAATACATGTAATACTGCTGCTTCCCTGCACAGCTCATGTATGACTCCAAGGGCTGCAAATCCACCAAGGGCTGCATTATGCCATGGTTAAGGCTGTGAAGCAGTAGCGATCTGGCCACATATATGACTGCTTGCAGCCTAGCCGTGGTGTATTGCAGCAAGAGGAGGACAGCAGCAGTGCAAGGGGAAGTCTGAAACCCTGAGGCATGCTGGAAATCCCCCAGCACTCAGGGCAGAGCAATTGAGAGCAACCAGCATGCAACTGCCTGCTGGTGCCTCACCACCAGCCCCAGGCAAGCTCTGTACCTGAGGAGAAATGCGCCCAGCGCAGGTCCTGTGGGCTCTGAGCCTCTGGGGACCAGGAAATGTCCCCAGGAGGTGGCCAGGAGCAGTGCTGCCTACAAACCACTGCCCCGCAGGCTCCAGCATGCCCACATTCTCCACAATGCGCTGTTTTGCAATCTTGTACATCAAGTTCAATGCTAGGGCCATTCTGTCCCGAAAATGCATAACAAGTGATGGCAAAGGGTGAAATGCACTGTTCAGGAATGATTTTGCTTTGAGCATGCAAGCGCATGCAAGCTGCCAGCCCGAGCTGCTGCATGGGAAGGCAGCAGTGAGCAATGCCATGCAGCAGGTTGCTGCCAGCTCGTGCTGCTCTGCGAGCAAGCCCATCTCCCCTCCGCCGTCCTGCTGCCGGTGCCTGTGCCTGCTGGCTGAGGTCCTGGCTGGTGGCTCAGCCTCGTGGCATTGCAGCTTTCCTGCAGTGGGATGTGAGTGTGGGATGTTGGGATTTGGATGGTCTCACGGGAAATCTGTCAGCGAGACTACACCTTGAGTTCTGAGAGACTCACTGTAATGGCAGAGCATCAACACGTGGAAACACAGCTGCTTCCCCCCAGCAGCACAGGAGAGCCTTCCCCAAGGCTGGGATTTTCCTTTTGGAGCCCTAACGCAGCTCAGCAGGGCATTATCAGTGAACACAGCCACGCATCTCCTCCCGGCCAAACGCACAAGGAGCCCCAGGAGGACGCATGGGCTCAGCCTGGATAACGACGCTGTGCCAGCGGCACACAGTGCACCCCGAGCTGTGCCGCAGCAGGATTTGCTGAGCCACTGAGATCACCCAGACTGGGTTCCCCAAAGGTTTCCCACTGCCATCACTCACCCCGTAAACCTGGGTTTGTGCTGAACATGCTCACCCCAGGCCCCGGCACAGAGGAAGGACAAAAATCCTTTGGACGCAACCGGCACCCACAGCTCTCACACCCTCCACTTCTCCCCATGAACCCCAGCACTATTCTAATAAATCCAGAGAGTAATCAGCTTTCTTCCACAAAAACACTTTGACTTAGAATCACGGGATCAAGGTTGGAAAAGGCTCCTCTGCTCCCCAGTGCCTGACCCAGTCCTTGTCCCAGTACCTGACCGCTCCTTTTGGAGAAGGAAGACTGATTTAAGTACGTGCTATGGGGCCAATGAGCTTTTAGCCCCTGCTTCTGGAGTCATTTTTGGATGCATTTCATTGTGGCCAAGGAATGTGACAATGCAGGAGATCAGCATCCACCCAGCAGGGCTTCAGAGCCCTCTGGGTTCATTTGCTGTTATCCATTGGGAGTGGGGGCAGGTTTCCCATCGCAGTGCTGTCACACACAGGGGTGGTTTGCCTGACTGCTGCCTGAATGATGGTGCAGAATAGAAGGGAAGGAGCGAAGCCATCCGAGCACAGTCCAAACATCACCAGTACAGAAAAATTACCCCACGGTACGCAAATACTCTGCCCAGAGCCAAAAAGAAACAACAGCAGTAAAAGGAACCCCAACCAGAAACACTGCCACAGTGATCCGCAGAACTTCAGATCCAACAGCCAAAAAGATCAGATGATCATTACAAAGCCAAACCACACCAATCCCCCAGCGTGTTCACAGGGCTGTGGGCCCAATCCAGTGAGGAGGAGGAGGAGGAGAGAGGACAGGAACCCAGCTCAGGGAAATAGAAAGACCCAAATGAGCACTGGAAGGAAGGGGCCAGCAGCTGCCCGATGGAAAAGGCAAAGAGGAGAAGAAGAAGCAGCACTGCCCCTCACCAACACCGACCACTGCCCAGTGCTGGCATCACCCTCACCAAAAGCACTTTGCTCAAGCAGCTGAGCAGCCCAGTCTGGCTCTGCACACCCTGTCGTGGGAACAGGATTTGTGGGAATGCAAGAGCCATGGGGATCCTGGAGCAATGGGGAACCTGGAGCCATGCAGCCACGTCCCCGGCAGCCCCAGCTGCAGGATGCTCATTCCCTTGCGCTGGGTGGAAAAGGGCAAGAAAGCTCAAAGATGACAGAATCAATTTGACGAATCAAAAAAAATAATAATAATAAAAAAATTTCTGAGTATTTCTAAGCACCTGGTTTTGCTCAGGACTTGCCTGCTGAAGCCCTGCCCTGCGGGTAGCAAGCAGGATAACTGTAGGGGATGGCTTTACCTGGCTGGGTCTCTGCATGTGCAATGCCTATGGTTTCCCAAGGGAGCCACAAGCCCAGAGTGACAGTCCTATTCCTGGCAGAACCGGTGCTTTTGGAGCAATTCCATGGCATTCAGCCCAGGTACTGAGATATTTCCTTCTTTTTTTTTTTTTTTTTTTTTTTTTTTTTTTTTAATTTAAAGAAAACCAACAGGGAAACAGCTCACTGATGAATAGCATCAACCCAACCAAAGCAGCCATAGCACCTGGCACAGCACCGGGCCGCAGCATCGGGGAGCCCGGGGCAGCGAGCGAGCGGGGAGCGAGCGGCAGCTGAGCCTGCGCACTACTTACCTTCGAAAGTCAAATAAAACTTTCCTCTGTCAAACCAAACGAGGGAAGGCTGTTCATTCTCTGTATGGCCAGGAGGTGAAGCGGGATGGGGAAGGTTCAGGAGAGGGAGAGAGAAGGACATAGAGTGAGTCACAGAGCAGGACATCCGTCTCGCTATGGGGCGGGGAGCGCAGCAAGCCAAGAGCGTGCGGGGCGGGAGCGGGCTCTGAAACTCAGGGTTTGCTTGGAGAACAAAGCAGGAAGCAAAGCTATGGAAGCCCAATGGAAGGGAATCTCTGCCCACTTGGAAAGGATTTCTCCTGTTGCCTATGGATGGAGAGGACTGGGTGCCTCAGACCGTGCCGACACCGCATCCCATGGGGATCATGATGGGCATGACCAGGGCAGTGCGTGCGGCCGGACTGCAGCACGGCGATGTGAATCTCAGGGCACACAACTCCATGTGGACACACACACATGGTGCAGCAGACGCCCAACTGGAACTGTCACCAGTCAGCTGCACTCACACCACCCCAAAAGTGCTGGAGAAGAAGCAGCGCCTGAAACCAATGCTGCTAAATTGATGGGTTTGGGGGAGAACGGCATCCTGAGCTGCTGAACAAACCCTTTCCTTTGGAACGTGCGAGGTGATGGCATGTCACCCCTCGGTGCTTTTTGTCACCAGGGCCACTTTCAGGCCACATTTCCCCAAAGTGCAGATGTGGGCACTTTGTCATAGGGCATCCTCTTCCAACAACATGAATGGGAGAAACGCAAAGAAGAGAGTAATAAAGAAAAACAACGAGAAAACAAGTCCCAAGTGAAATCAAGCAGCACGATCTATCAACAAAAACAGAAGGAGAAGAATTTTAACGAGAAAAATAATTGCACGCTCACTGGCACAAACACAACAGCTTCTTTCTTCGCATTAAGTGACCGCACATGCAACCAGGATGGAAGCACACCAGCACAGCATGAGGGACACGCAAGAAAACCACCACTCCCAGCACCCTTGGATGAGCTCTGATGGACTTGGCTGCTCTGGGGGCATCGTGGTGGAGGTGAACATCCCCAGGGCATCATCAGACCCTACAGTAAGAGCACTGTCTGCTCTGATGAGGGGCTGCAGCCCTTGGGGCAAGGGGAGCATCGTGGTGATGCCTACCCCTGCCCGGGGCTTGGGGCTGGGATGGACACAGCAAGCAAAGACTGAATCACTGCAAAACATCATGAAGAAGCTTAATTCATTAAATTATATGGGAAAGGGAAATACGTATATGTAAAAATGAGCACTTAGAGGAGATACTTCAAGCTCATCCCAGGGGGAACTCCAAACAAGGGCAGGGCTGCTGGCAATGAGCACAGCCCAAACTTCATACCAACTCTCCTGCTGGCCTCCACCAGCTCCTTACTCAGTTGTCTTCCATCAAAGCCTCCATGAGTTTGCAGCAGCATGCTGTGCTGGAGCTGAAGAGATACATCCACGACACCTCCAGGGTGAAGCCCCAGTGGGATGGAGATGTGGGCGGGAGGCAGTGCTGCCATTCCCAGTGTCCTCACATTGGGAGATCCCATGGAATGCCTCACACCATTGCCAAGCACACAGACACAAACAAATCTGTGTTGCTTTTCCACACACTTCTTTCTCTAGCAATTTTCTCCTGCTCCTGTGGCAAGGGTCCCAGCTGCTGCCAGCCTGTGGCACAGCAGTGTCATGGGACATTCCCGCTGAACGCACCGGCACATCATCAGAACAGGACAACCAACAGGAAAAGCCACGGAAAGAAAAGGGAGAAGGGTGTGATCCTGGTCGAAATGGAGCTGCAGGAAGCGAGGGTGCAGGCAAGGTGACAGGGACGGAGGCACAGGGGGAGGCAGCACCCCCAGAGCACAGACCTCAGAGCTGACAGCCAGGCATGGAGTATCTGCAGGTGCCCCATGCCACCCCATGGGTTGAGCAAGAAACGTGTTTCTGAGGATGCTTCCTCCAGAAGCAGCACCTTGTTATGATTGAGGATGTGTGAAGCAAAGGGATTCGAAGAGCCTTTGCCAAGACCCCATTTCCCACTCCCACTTTAAGGGGAAATGCATATTTCAGACATTTGAAGAGATTGAGCAGTTGTTGCTTCCTAGCTTCCAGCCCCCCTCCCCTCCAGGGTATGAGCATCCCCCACAAAAAGCTGCTTTTGACCAACCTTATAAACCACAAGCATGTTCCGTGTTGCTTTGCGCTTAGTGATAACCTCTACCTCCCCCAAACACGTACTTTCTATAACTGCTGGAGAAAGCCTCCATGACAACAACACCTTGAGGACCCTCCACATCCAGCTCCTGTCCCTTTTTGCATTTGAAAACCTGATTACAATGAATGAGCTTGAACCCAAAGACCGAGCTAGCAAACCAAAAGGGGCTGGGCGCTCTCTCAAGGCCATTTGGAGGAAGGAAAGGTGAAAGAAAAGCAGTGCCATAGGATTTTTACCAACTGTGGGAGTGGTGGCTGCGCTCAGGGAATTGGTGGAAGATATGGAAGAAGTACTTTCAGCACGGGCTAAAGGTGCTATCGGAGGAGGACTGGATGAGTGAATAGGAGGGCTAAAAGGCCTGGACTGGAGAAAAACATAAAATAACACAAGGTTAAAGAAAATACACACAGAACATTTGTATTAAACAAACAGAAGCTATTGCTGAAGATGTCACCGTGGTGCACCCCCTCAGGCTGACAGCCTGGGGCCCCCGTGGGGAGGGATGCATTTAGTGCAAGCAGTGTCAGCAGGCATTGCCTTGATGCTCCCATCCCCACTTCCTGTGCTGCTTCACATCCCAGTGGCCCAGGCTTCATGCCGGGCACCGTATCCCTTTTGGCACAGGAATAACATTCCACCCTCTCTATACCTGCTAACCCCAGGCAGACCCCAACTCCTGCACCCCCCAGGGATGCAGCTCACTGCTGTTCTCCCACATGATTTATTTCTGTACATAAATAGCAACAAAGACTGCAAGCAGCTCCTGCAAATGCAAGCATGCTGCACCTACCAGGTCTGCGACGGAGGGCTTGCCAGGGGGCAGCTTGGGCCGGGATGGGGGCCGTGGTGGTGGGGGTGGTGGGGTGCTGCAGGCGGCCAGTGGTGTGCCAGGACGAGCTGGGGACGAGGATCCTGCAATAGAGATGGGGCATCAGCAGCACATCAGCACACAGACACTGCTCCCAGGAGCCGATGGGGAGAGGACGGGATGTTCCCACATCAATTCCCCCATGATGGTTGCTCCAGAGCAGCAGCTTTGCACAGCTGAGCATACCGTGATTGCTGCAGTACTTGTGGGGGTGACCCCAGTACCCAGAGTCTGGCATCTTTGCCCAAGCAGGAGAAAATGATGAACTGGGAATGAAATCTCCACCTGCAACAGCTTTCGTTGTGCCAAAAGCTGTAGGGAAAGGGCACTTCTTCCCCTCCATCCTGATGGCTTCTGTCGGCAAGAGAAGAGGTTTAGACTCTTCTTCCTGAGTGTCCCTCCTCCATCTGTCTTGGTACAGATCTTGTCGGGCTTCTGCAGCTCCCAGGGCAGTGCATGGGGCCATCGTGGGGTCAGTCCCAGCCATGGGAAGAGGAGAGGCCAGGCAGGGATGTGGCTTCGTCCCAGTGAAGAAGAACAAGGGTGGGAAGGGCAGAAAAGCAGATCTGCTGGGAGCACTGCCAACAGCCCAGCTCTCTGGGAGAGCTTCCATGAAGAAGATGGTGAGGCTTTCGTGGTTACTCTGGTCATTGGCAGCTGTGGCCATGCTGACTTTTTTTGCCTCCAGACAGAAATTTTAAGAGATGCTTAAGAGAAAACCCAGTGGATCTCTTTGTTCCATGGATAACCTTCCTCCCAAGGTAATTTTGTTGATATCAGCACTGTGCAATGATCACAGACCACTGCTGGCCAACAGAAGTGGACCTGCAGCACGGCGACGCTGCCCCGATATTGCAGCACCCACCTACCCAGTGTTGGTTACCAGCACCACAGACTGCAGGAGCACACTCTGGTTTGGAGCAGCACTCTCTGCTTGAGCAGACAGTAAGATAATGCTTTTAGATTTGTATTTCCCCACTTAGAAGGAAAACAGCTCACTGAGCTTTCTGAATGTGAGCTCACAGTAAGAAAACATTGAAGCAAAGCCTACGGAGCTTGGACCCATGTAATGAGTGCTAAGATGAGATGTAGGTTTGTTTAAAGAGCATAAGCCCCAGCCACTCACCCAAGCATCTGAAAATTAAGCTCTTCTTATTTATAAGCTTACTTTGGGTGCCAAAGGTTGATTTCCCCCCCCCTCCCCATGTCACTTTCAAAGCCAAACCAGAATTATGCAAAGGTAATCCAGCAGCACTCAATGTCATGTGGTGGATCCACACATGCATTTGATCCAGAAGCAGTGTCCCACCAGCTGGCCAAAGGCCTTCCAGGTGCCAGATTTAACTCAGAGACGTTCGTTCCTCCCCTTGTAAGGTCGCTCTGCAGCAAAAACCATCAGCAGTGCACCATGATCCCACAGGAACCTGCTCACACTCTGATTCCCTGCCCAGCCATGGTGGAACCAGACCCCAATGGGACACCAAGGCAAGAACACGTCAGGGTCCCCAGCACCCCAACGGTGGACCAGAGTTGGGTACAGCAACCCAGACCTCACAATGAGAGAGAACAAAGGAGCAGGAAGGGAGATGGAGCAACATCCAACTGCCACTAGATGCGGCTGTATAAAGGTTTGTACTATTTTTGTGTGCATGTTTCAACATTTGGCATGTTTACAGCTTGCTTTCCCACCTTGGACTGGTTAGGAATAACAGCCAGCAGTCTGCAAAGCACGCAGAAGGTAACAAGTAAGAGATGAGAATGCTCTGAACAGGGAGCCTGACTGCAGGCAGCTCACACCAAGGGGAATTTCTCCACCTGCCCCACCATCACATCCCCATCCTCAGCTCAGTCAGTGCACCTCAGCCATCATGGTGGCAGGAAGTAATTAATGAAGAAACTCAACGGTCCCACGGTGACCTCCTGGAGACGCTCCAGCTCTGAGTGGTGCACTGGGATAGGGGCTGCAACCCCCAGAGTCCCCATCCCACCCCACCAACCCCCATAACCTCATGAGTGCAGCACAACAAAGTCACAGCACTGCCACAGAGCCAAGCCACGCTCACAGGAAAAGCAAAGCACCACAGACACCAAAGCTCCTCCAACCACACACGGAGCAGGGGGGTCCTACCCGCTCCCCCCCCCATCCAACGTGTCATTAAAGTGACTGGGACCAATTCCAACCCATTGCTCTTGATGTAAAGCTGGTAACGGCAGCGGGACACAGGTCGATCCTGGATTAGGTCTCCATGCAGGATGGCAGCTGGTGAGGATGTTCCAGGAGTTGGGCTCAGTGATTCTTATGGGTTTCTTCCAACTCAGGATATTATATGGCTTTATGAGTGGCACAAGTCCCGGTGCAGGGCCCTGGTTCTGCCCTGACACGACACAAGAAGGCTGCAGCTTTTCAAGCTCAGAGATCTGGTGTAAACTGACCTCTCAGAGCTTGCTTGCCCCAGTAGACACACATTTATAATTGAGCAGGTGAAGCCAGGCAGGCAGCACACATCGGGCAAAGCTATCGGGTTTTGTCCCTCTGAAACACACATTCTGAAAGCCATTTCTCAACACCCAGCTGTGGCTGCCTGCTGCCAAAACCAGGGCAGGGCAGACAGGGACTGCATTCACCCACTCACCTGCTGAGGTCCCAACAGCCCCGTGGCAATGGTGTGAGACAAGCAGACTGAAAAAGCTGCACGATTATTCGCCAAGGTGATGGTTTACCTGAAGTATTTGTGCCTCTGTTCACTCTGAAGCCTACGGATGACACAGCTGCAAACATAGCCCCCCTCTTCCCAGTGATGTTGTTGGGCGTACACACAAAGCAGAGGTGGGAAGGGTTGATGGAACACCTCAGCTTTGGGAAGGAAGGCTTAGGGAAGGCTTTAAAACCCATCTGACACCAGACACAGCGGGGAGCAGGGATGAGGACGACACGGAGGCCGAGGGCAGGGGAAGCAGAGCGGGGCAGCAGGACGTACCGCTGGGGCTTCCTGCTCCGCTGCTGGCACCCGGCCCGGGGGATGACACGACTGTACGGTAGGTGGGCGGCGGAGGGGGCGGCGGGGTGGCTCTTTGTCCCGGCCCAAATTCCTTGGGTGAGGCGACCGCTGGCTCCGTGTTCTCCTCTTTTGCGTAGGGCTGCTCCAAAGCCTTCTTCTGCAGCTCGTCCAGGCGCAGCGGGGAGGGCAGGGCACGGGGCGGCTCAGCCCCCGGGCTGCCCATTGCCACTGGGGGGGATGCTGCTGGCTCCCGGGGCCTCGGCACCGCCGTCGTGTTTTCCGGGGATGGATCGGAAAAATTGACCCACTTGTTTTCCGCGTGAGCAGCCACAGACTTGGGGGATAGCACGGGGCCAAAAATGCTGTCCAAGTCATTGATTGATGGTGGTTTGTCACTTTTGGCCTCTGTGGCTGGCTGGTCACCTCCTGCGGTCAAAGCAGTGGGTTTAAGCTTAGCATTAAGAGGGCTGCGGTGGCGCGGGGCTCGGCGCCAGCTGCTTTCTAGAGGGATGCTCAAAGCACGTTGCCAAGCACGTGGCTCACCGGCTGCTGGGGGACATCATTCCCAAAGCACACTTGGTTGAAATACATACACTGCACAGGAGAGCATGCAGCCGCCCAGCCCCAAGGGTTGCCTCATACAAGGCGCTCCTTTCCACGCACCATTTACAGCTGGCACACAGCCTTCATTATGTCACGGCTAAATAGCGTCATTATCATCACCAGGAATTATTAGTTAGCTATTAGACTCGCACAGTAAGCACAGCAAACTGAAGCTCTCTTACACACTCCTCTCATATATATATTTAAACACACATAAATATAAATATATACATTTACGCATGCTGGTTTGACGCTCCCACTGGCGAAGAGCATGCAGTACAGGACAGCACACAGGGTGTATGTATTTCAGCTGCAGCCGGCAGCAGATGAAGCTCTGGCGGCTCTCCGCTTGCTCTCTGAGCTGCCACCACCACCACACATCACTGTTAATCACTGACAACACCTGGCTGCAAGGCTCCATCACACACCCCAGCACAGCGCAATACCCACACTCCTGTCCCAGCTCAGTTTGCTGCTTTGCTCACTGTTTGCAGCTCAGGGACATGGAGCGAGGCTGCATTTTGCACACATGCTGTGCAGGAGTATGTCTGACCTCACACAGCACAGCCTGGAGGAGCAGGAACTGCAATCTCTTCCTATAAGCAGCACCGTCTATTGCATGCTTATAAAGCACTGGATTTACTCCAGCTGCATGCCAGTGCCTCCCTCAGCTTTCCTTCACTCACGGTGCAGCATACATGCCTCTCCCTGCTCACAACCTGGGAGGGCACAGCAGGCAGGAACAGCCCAAGCCCACTGTTCTGTAGGCTCAGAAGCAGAGTGGGAGAGAGGCAGCAGAGCTATTTATTGCCAGTGCAGAGCAGGATTTAAGGCTGGCTTTATATTTTGCTCCCAGAAGTGACTGACACCAGCAGCACGGGGAGAAGAGAGCAGCAACCGAGCCAGAGCAACACCAGCTCAGGACCAGCAACGTCTTTGCAGCATCGCCCTGAACGCGACATCTGCTGAAAAAACACGGACGCAACACAGGACACACAGGGACCAAATTCACATCTGAAACGCAGCCGTTGCATGGGATGCCCTGGGGGAGCCAACCCCGTGGGTCCGGATCCGGCCGCACTACGTCACGTGCGAGGAGCTGTGCGCCTGGCCTTTACCTGGTGCCACTGTCAGGGGTGATGCAGTGCGGGGCGGCGTGGCCGGGACGTTCTTGGGAGGCAGTGGTGGCGGAGCTGCGAGGGAAAGAGAGGAGAGCATAGAATTATTTGGGTTGGAAAAGACTTCTAAGCTCCCCGGCCCACCCTTCTATGCCCACATCCCTCAGTGCCACATTCCCACAGCTCTGGAACACCCCCAGGGATGGGGATCCCCAACCTCCGGGCAGCTGTGCAGTGCTGAGCGCTCTCTGGGAGAAGAGATTTCTCCCTGTATCCATCCTGACCCTCCCTTGGCTCAGTGCGCTATGAGGACCAGCTCTATGCCCAGCTGAATGCAGGGCACTCAAGGAAGGTGAAAGAAAATGATCTCCATGAATGGTTTGCGCTGCTTTCCTACTGCTCCCTCTGCACAACACTGCGCTGTTCTCCCAATACTACCTAGAGCCAGCAGCAACAACAGAAGGTTTGGGTTCATGTATGTATACACGTGTTTGTTTTTTTGCCAACTTACTTCCAATTGGAAAAGGTCTCTGCAGCTTTGGGGACTCAGTGCTATTGGGCTGGAAGGAGCCCCAGATCTCAGGCTGGTCCAGAGGAGCTGGGAAAAGAAAGCAAATAAATACAAGTGCAATGGAGATGATAAAGCTTTTTTCCTGCAAATAGCAGAAGGAGCAGTTAAGGTGTGCTCATCTAAAGCTTGCAAGGAGAGGAAACTAAACACTGATGGCAACCCCTCGCTAATTAAAGGCGTTTATTTTCCTGTAATGTTAGATAACTACAGGGCTGCCTGCTTTTTAAACAGGACATGCAATTAATTTGACACTCACGATGCTTGACAAATAAAACAATGCCAATTTGTGTCTTTGGAGGCTTGTTGCATTAAGTGAAACATTGAATTAATTACTGAAATCCTCTGGAATTTGAGGGTACACAGAAAATAACCCAGGTATTAAACAAATAAACCCAACTGCATTTACGCAGATGGGGAACAAAAACCCAACAACTCCTCTATATCACATTTAAGCATCTCACACTTTTTCTTAGGCTATACGTGCAGAGCCACACGTAGCGACAGCTTTGCTCCAAGATTTAAGCAGAGCTGTTCTTTATGAGGGATGGGTGCAGACCCCAACACACCGTCCAGCTTCTGCTCCTCAAATGCTGACTCCAGTGGGGGCCCAAAGAGCGGTGCCAGTGTGGCTGGGTCCTCCAGGGGCTTCCTGCTGTGGGACAGAGGCACACAACATTCACAATGTGCTGTGAGAAGCTGTGCTTGAGCACAAACCTGTACTTGCAGGGATCTGGTGTGGTTTAGACTCTCGGCATGCACGTAATTGTGTGCCAAGGTGCTTCAAGTCACATCTGGATGACAACCTAACGATAGCCATAGTGGAGAGCCCTACTGATGGACTCCACGGAGCTCTGAGGCCTTTGTGCTGGCTGATGCCCAAGGGAGCTTTTGCAGATGTATGGTGTGTACTCACATGTACCCCCCAGACTGACCTGCTGGGTTCCGGCGTGGGTGTGGAGCGCCGGGGCCGTGCGATCTCCTCACCTGTGCAAGGTCAGACAGAGCAAAGTTAGAGCTGTGCCCCCAACCCCACATCGCCCCCCACATGCCATCCTAAGCCCACTACAGAGGTGCAGGCAGAGAAAAGCCTGGGCTTAATTCGGCTCTTGTCTCTACAGTAGATGGCTGTGCTTCTGCTACAGGGCACCCCAGGGATGTCCATATGGCCTTCCTTAAGGGGACGCTTGGGTGCCATCATTTCTGCCACAGCAAACCTGCCCTCCCCCTCCCCCCCCCTTCCCTTTATTAAATTAATTTTAAAGGCCGCCACCGCCAAGCTGTCTGCACTAATTACTTAGGACATACTTACTGGATAAATTCCTCTTAATCATCCCCTGGAATTACAAACACAGGAGGTCAGCGGGGTGTGCAGGGACACAGACACGTCGCGATCAGCACCCGCAGCAGCAGCACAGCACACAGGGCAGAAATTGGCTGAGAGTTACTGTGTGGGGCTGAGAGATGCCCACCCGCACGTATGTGCTAGGAAATCGGGTTTGCTCCCAGCAGGCAGGGAGCAGACAGAGCCTAGCAAGAAGACTTTGTGCCCCATAAACCCATCACCTGGCAGCTCCGGGTTCACAGCTGCCTTGGCACATGGCTGACAGCTGTCACTCCAACCCGATGGGCACCCATTGGAGGCAGCATGAAAACAAAATCCTCACCTCTGATGGGCTGGGGACTGATCTATGCCAAATAATGCATGGTCAGCAACCTAAAGCCCCGCTCTCGCCACACAACATGCAGTAAAAGCCCCCTCACGTCCCCCTCCAGAGCATTGCAACATCACTGCTTGCACAAATGCATGGCCAAAGGCAGCAAGGAAGGGTGCAAGGAAGGAGCTTACCGGGCTGCGCCGCTGCGGTCAGCGAGAAGGGAGAGAGAACAGACACCTAGTCAGAGAGGGATGCGTCAGCACCAGTGTGGCACCATGCCTGAACTGGCATCCCAAGGACAGGGAGCATCATCCCTGCTTGGGAACTCAGGCTTGGGACCCTTGGGATGCTCTTCCCCCAGTTTTTCAAGCAGCTCCATGCTGATGCATGGCCATCTCTGACTGCAACGAGGGTGGTGCATGCAGAGCTGCCCTCAGGGTGTTTTGGGGTTCCTCTGTGCTGCAGTGCTGGTAGGCACAGACCCCAGAAGCCAGGCACACAGCACATCTCACACCTGCCCTTCTGATGCTCTCAGGTATGAATATTTTGGCATCTAAACCCCTTAGATTCTGGTGCCCTGGGTCAGCTCCTGCAGTGGAGCACAAGTGGAGCCCAGCACCCCTGGACAGAGGAAATTTTGGGCTCAGAATGGCCTCACACCAAGTCGTTATGAGAACAACACCACAGCTGCACGCAGTAGCACTGTGGTCACAAAACACAGATGCACTTTCCTGCCTAACACTACATGCTGGTGCACAAGGATGTGTGTAAAACTTGCTCAGGGAAAGTTGCACCCTTGCACATCTCATCCAACACCAGCCACAGCCTTACCACAGAGCACAAGGACTACACACATCTCCAGGAAACACAACCAAGCTCTTATCCATAGAATCACATAACTGTTTGAGCTGGAGACCTTTGAAGGCCATGTGGTCCCACTCCCCACAATGAACAGGGACACCCACAGCTCCATATGTGCTTAGAGTCCCATCTCTGACCTTGGGTGTCTGCAGGGATGGGGCACAACTGCCTCTCTGGACTCCCTGCTCCACCCACCAAGTTAAACCGAAGGGTGAAAGATAGCAAGGAACATCACGCCTTCCAGAACTGTCAGATTTGTTATTTGTCTTTACATTCTAGTTCCAGAGACATGCAGAACAGGTGCCAGGAAAGCAGAGAACACAAATCAAGACTGTATTAAAAGTTTGTAAGCAAAATATATATATATATATATATTTCTTACCGGACTTTTCCTCTAAAAGAATGCAGAAAAATAAAAAAAAATAAAAAGAGAAAATAAGATATTTTCTGTCAGGGGCTAACACAGAACTAAAAGGTTTGCATCTATGAACAGAAGGCATCAGCTTCTCCCAGAGCCTTTCTGTAAGCTTAGTGACATTGCAATAATTTGGGAAAGATAAATAAAAATGGGGATTTTATTTCACCTTGGCTTCTATTTGAGGTTGATTCACGCTTCAGATAAGGGCTGAGGATCAACTCTGAGCAGCTTCAGCTGCAGAGATTCTGTAGCCCACTCCAAAGCCCATAGAAAAAGCAAAACTCGCAGATCTGTTCCCAGCAGAACAGACTGGGATGCGATAACAATCTCAACAAGCCTTAGGAAAACCAGTGGGTAGCAGCATCCATACCAGGGAGCAGACATGGCTGTTCCCTTCAGACAGCCCTGGGAAGAAGCATCCTACAGCAGCACTACGGAGAACCCACAGATGTCCCCCAGCTCAAGAACTGTGACGAAATCCCATGGCTGATTTCTATGGATCCAGCTGGTGAGGACCCAGAGCCAAGGTTCCCCACTCACACCCAAGGGAAGGGACTCCCCAGGCCAAAGCAAGCAAACAAAAGAGCTGGGGACAGAGATAACTCACCACAGGGGATGGAGAAAGTGCAATGTTGCCTACAGATGCCTTCAGCTCATCCACTGTAGCTGCGCTCTTCAGGATATCCTTAGCCTGCAGTGGTTTGATCTTGATATTGTACTTCTTGTGGGCCTCCTCCTCCTCCTCAGACTCACTGGAGGAGTAGAAGTGCTTCCCTTTGGTGGGTGCAGAGCAGCTAAGGAAGCTTGCTTGGAGGATCAGGAGCGCCCACCAGCTCAGCAATGGGTCAAAAACTTGCATCTCGCTGATAAATGGGAATTAAGCATTTCTGAAGCACTCACCCTTGACCTGAATGGCATGAGCAGCTGCAGGGACAAGCCCTCCTGTACTACCCATGGAAATGGGTAAGAAGACTGCTCTGCTGCAGCCCAGCAAGGTCTGCGTTGATGCACAGCCATCCTCCCTCAGCTCTGATGGGGACAAAGCCTTCCATCAGCAGAAGGTGGAACCCTGTTGTTCACTTGCCCTTCTACAGCTGTGAGCAGGATGCTATTAGCCCCGAGGTTGGCACGCTTGCAGTATCCACAGGCTGCACCCTTGTTTCCTCACCCCTTATGGAGATGCATTATGGACCTGTAGATCACAACCCAAGCATCAGATTGCACAAGAAAGCCAGTGCCCAGTACTGTGCTCCTGCTCAAGCTATAGCATGGATCAGAGGCAATTAAACATGCCTCCTGTTCCACAGCCATAGATAACACTCTCTGGGAGCTGGTTTGGGCTGCAGAGTAACAGCTCAAAGGAGAATAAAAGGGGGAAAAAAAAAACAACAAAAAGCCACATAAAAGCCAGTGGCCTTTCTGTGAACCCCAGCTCATCTTAGAGGTCGTAAGCCAAGAGGCCAAGTCCACAACAAAGGATATAGCCTGGCTCCTCAGGTCGGATGCTGTAGCCCTCCTCATCAAGCTCTGGGGAATTCTGCATGAGGCACAAAACATGAAGGATCAACACTGCTGCTGTTTTTGTTGTTGCTGTCACAATACTAAATTTGTTTCTGCAACACCCAATTGCAAGCCACGCTTGTCTTTGGTTGTCCTCAATGTCCTTGAGGCGTAGGGCATTGCTTTCCTCACCTACAGAGTGCAGAACGGTCCTTCACTTGGTCACCTGGTTTCTGGATCATTTTATAAGCCTGCCTTCTGGATCAGTTCTCAATTTATTGATGCCACATAAAATCATGAAGTTTGGGAAGGTACACTACGATCATCCAGTCCCCCCACACCCACCAACCCATGTCCTTTGGTACCCTTTCCTTTAAAAGAGATCCAGAATACACATGGGAGAAGGATTAATTTCCTTGCACACCTGTAATAATGTCTCTGAAGTCATTATTTTTATTCAGTATGCCTCAGCTTTGAAGCAGAGAGTGCATTTGGGGGACATGGCTCACAAAGGAGCATTGCCCAGGGCAGGGGCAGAGCCCTCAGACACTTACATATCTGTCCCAGTCGATCTCTGCATAAAATCCATTTGGGGCCCCATTCGTTTTCTTCTGTAACACATGGGAAAACAAGATTTCAACACTTAAAATGAAGGAAAAAAAAATAGGAGAACATTGCATATACGCAGGTGTTTGTGAATCTGTGTAGTGAGACTCTACCACATAAGCTGAGCAAAGGTTCACGGGCTCTCTTTAAACCAACCCTTGGGTTTAAGTTCCCTGAAAGATGGCATTTCTCAAGGGCAGGGAGCACTGGCAGATGGCTCTGTGCTTCTACCCAGGTTGGGTTTGTTGTTCTCCATCACAGGCAGCCAGGCCACTGCCATTCTGGGGGCCAGGATGCAAGCTGATCCCCAGACAGCCATTGCTCACCAGAATCACAGCTGTGCCAGCGCCATGCTCCCGTAATGGCCACAGAGACCTGGAGTCAAGCATCAAAATGATGACCAAACACCACTATAGAGTTTTTCTATAAATGGGCCTTGCCCAGGGCTGGTGAGGCTCAGGGTGATCAACAGCATGTACCAAGTCCTGGGTGTCTGATGGAGAGTAAAGCCAGAATACAGTCAAGTACAACATTGTCCTTCACTTCTGAGCTTGGGGTCATCACCAAATTGCTGTTACACAGAGGTGACTGCCAGCAGCAATGCATCCCAACAGCGGTGGCACTGACATGATCCAGCAATTCTGTGGCCCAGGTATTGGTCTGACTCAACCTAACCCACATTTTCCCGCAGTCTGGATCTCTAAACAAGAACTACATTCTGTTCTCATTTGTAGCTGTAACCAAGCATTTTCTTACTGAGTTATTTTTTCCTCGCTTCTGTGTGCCCTCACATTTGCTATGGCAAGGTGGCTCATTGAAATGAGGGCTGAGAGGCTGGAATGGATTGGGGTTGGGCGAAAAGAGAGTTAACGTGGTGGGCAGTTGGCTGGTTTTAAACAGAAGAACAAATGAAAGGAATCAGCAAACACTGTGGGGTCTATAAGGAGGGGATGACTCCCCAGAAGGGCTGTATTCAGCAGTCAGGTTGGCCCCAGAGCTATCATCCCTACCACAATACGGCTTTCTGCAAGAACATGCTATACGATGAAAACTGAAATCTCTTCATCCTCCAATGCCTGTTTCAAAATACTCAGTGCTCTCATCACATGTTAAAAAAAAAAAAAAAGTAAAGAAACTGCTTTCCTGCTTCCTCCAGCTTACTGGAGCACTGGAAACCATGCAAGAAAGCAAACTGCCTGCAAAACCCAAAATACACATCTTATGGAGAAAGCATCAGCTGCTGGCAAGGGTTGGAAGTGGTGTTTAGGTTTCCAGCTCAGACATCTTGCCTCCAGCCCCATCTGAACACAGTGCTACCATCAGCCATGCCCAAGGAGCTGTCAGCTGGGTTTTCACTGTCCAAAATTACATTTGGCATTGCTCAATGCAGCAGCTTTATTCACTACAGATTTCTGCACGTCACAAAACTCTATTTCATCGCGTTTTCTGGGATTTTGTTTAACTGCTGAGCGAAGCCTTGATTAAAGCACTACCTGAGCTGCAGGCTTCTTAATCACTAATTAACAGCCAGTAACGAATGGCAGAGGAACGTGGGTGTGTCCAAAGCCAAGGATCTTGGGTCAGATTCAGGAAACAAGATGGCACATCTCTAAAGGAGCAATGTGGCACCCTGATGTCTGCATGATGCCACGCTGCACAGCGATGCCATGTGTCCCTGGCACTGGGCTGGGCATGCAGTGCTGCTCTCCTGCTGAATGTCTCCCTAGGGCTTATTTTAAGCCTCTAATGCCTGAATCCACACAGTCCCAGTCTGAGCCCAACATACTTAACTGTAAATTGGAAATGAAGCAGCTAAAGTGGCTCCTTCCACTGCCTGTTTCTAGCAGGCGCGTTCCTATCCCTAACCAAGAAAAGCAGCAGCATCTTGAGAACAGCTATCGTCTTCGTTTCAGTTTAATATAGAAAACAAACTGATGTAAGAAACAGGTGTGTGGTGATTTGCCCTTAACCCCAACCACAGAAAATCTGCCCTGAGCCGATTGTGCTCAGCAGGAGCTGGAATCTCCAAGCACCTGAGCCGCCACAGGGGGTACGCAGCACCTGCTGCCTATTTTCACCGTGTCAATTTTGTACAGAGTCCTAAACTATTATTATTTAAACAGCTTCATCTGGACTTGGACACTTATTTGCTATGTTAAGAAGGAAGTGGTTCACAAAATAAGCTCCCATGATGGCCAACAAAGCTGCTAACGCGGAGCAGCGCTGCGCAGTACTTACGATGCCGTCCCTGTCCGGTGACCCCCTGCAAGGAACAGAAAAGGCACCTGGGTTAGCTCCAGCACAGCCCCACTTGAGGAAATGCAGAAATGGTGCTCTGAATGCTCCCGCAGCAACTGGAGCTGTCATTACAGCATTGCCAGCAAAGCCAAATTGCTGGTGTGCTCCTCAGAAACCCCGCACAGTGCGCTCTCGTGTCGTAGGACAGCACACACATCAGTACTCCGAGTGCTTCTGTGCTGCAGAAGTTGGTAGAAGCTGCAAATGAGTAATTCAGACTCCATGCAGCAAGACTGTTCCCTGCCAGAAGTATCACTGCTTCATTTTTTGGGTGGGTTTTTTAAGTAGGTGGAGCTGAAAATCCCCCATCATCCCCACGTCTGGGAGCTTTGGCCCCCGGGGCACAGCAAGTAGCCTCACAAGGCAACACTGGACTGAGTGTCAGCAAGGGGCAGCTTAGCAAAGGGATGGATGTGTTTGCTGGATCCAGGCTGGCCCCTTGTTGATGTGTTGCCAGAGATTCTCCACAAATTAATGTCTGACTCATGGCACCACAGAAAATCTGAAGGGAGCTGCTGCTGGGTTGGGCTAATTTGATGGAGATTAATGCCTTTTTGTCAAACTTCCCCATAACGCTCATGTGTGCTCCTCTCTCATCTCAGGGTTCATCTCCCACTTCCCTTGCTACAGCCTTCTCCTCTGCTGGCTGTGACCCAACCTCCTCCAAATGTGGTCCAGGGACCCAAAGTCCCTCCAGCAGTGAAGCTGAGCTCCATGCCACCACTGCTCACCAAAGGCCCTCCTGTTTCAACGGGATTTGTGTCTGAACAGATTCCAGCAGATGTGCACATCAGTATTTGGGCAGAGTTTAATCTGCTGCAGCTCCCAGAGGGGAACTGGGCTTCTGATCACTGCTCACTGTCACCATGCACAGCAAACACATGCATGTTCCACAGCTCTGCAGAGCACACGTGGCTGCAGGTCTCTGTGTGCATGGGAGGAAATGGCTCTGATGCAGCCATCGCTGTGAGCCGTGACTTGAAGATGACAGATGTCCCCAACACACCCAGCTCCTTCCTGCCATCATTACTTATTAATGCATTTTAGATCTCATTGACTTACGTGGAATCAGTGTCCTTTTCTTTCTTGCGTATACCAAAGGCCTTCCTTGTACGTTTTTTCAGTCCTGCAGGGAGGAGTATAAGAATGCAATATGCATGTTACACTCCAAATTAAACTCCAAGAGGTTGCTTCCCCAGTTGCCAGCTCTAAGTCATAAACAAGGTGAAAAGAACCCCCCAGCAGGGCAGTGCAGGCAGTGTGTGCTCCTGGTTACACCTTGCTATCGTTAAGTGAATGCTCATCAACTTGCTCAATTGCATATTTCACAGAAGTATTTCTGACCTTACTGTCTTAGTGAGACACTCCCTCAGGCAGTGGGGAAACCCTTCTTAGGGGTAAATAAATGAAGAAAAAAATCCAAAAACCTACTTAAATCACCGATGCAGTGGTTCAGCACAGTGCTTATAGTTACCGGCCCACTGGGGGCAGGGACACACAGCTCTCAACAACCAAAGCTGCAGGTACTGGCCGAGCATCCCTTCTAACAGTAGCTGTAGGCCTTCCCTGCCATTTTTTTGGAGGAAAAGCTGTCCCTGAGAGCACTCTAACACCTTGCAATGAATGCACCTAGGTAGGCATTTTAGCATTTGAACCGCTTGGAGCTACCACGAAGCTGGGCTGCTGCTCTCCTCTGCTCTGCCTTCAAGCTTGTGCATGCCCTCCAACCAAAGTTATTTTCTGCTTTCCCAGGAGCATCTCACTCCTGCGGATGGATGCAACAAGCACCCCCAGTGCTGGCTTTCTGCAGCACATCACAGCACACCAGTCTTGAATTACCACAACGCAAGAGGAGCCTCAAGGCTCCCGATCCCCTACAGCCAGATGTTTGGTTGTCCAACAACAGGGCCAAGCCAGGGCAGCGCCGTCAGACTCCGGCAGCTCTCTTTGGTGCTGCTGATGGAGCCCTAGGAGTTCATCTGAAGGCAGTGCAGCAGCCCAACCCCAGGCACGAACCCCACACCTTTGCACAACAGCCCCCATTTGGCTCATCTCACCTCTCAGCTTTCCCACAAGGAACTTATTAATAACGCAGGAAGATCTCAGCTCCCGGAATAACATTGGCTTCCAAACCCAAAGTAGAACAGGGAGGGAAGTGAATGACCAAACTGAGACACTGTTTGGCCTTATCTGAAGAGAAGCCCAATTTGGCTAAATTCTGTAACGAAACCTTCTGCTCAGTTACATAATAGACCCACCATCTGCTGGAAATGTAACTACAGTTAGGGGGAGGAAAGATGCTTAAGGAAGGGTGAGAGCTTCCACAGCATCACCAACCACAGCAGAAGCGGTGCATCATGCTGGGGATCTCATCCCAAACGTGCAGCTCCCTGCAGCAGGGCATTAGTCACCTTCCATTTACTATCATCTTCCCCCCCTCCTCGTAATACCTATGAATCAGCATCTAAGAAATGCAACTCGGTATTTAATGCTCTGAGGCTTTAAACCTTAATCTTAAGAGCTGTGCAAACATCTTCTAGACCAAAGACTTAACAGCTCTACAAGAAAGAGTCCCATTCTGCCAGCAGCCTCCTGCCAATGGATGGGACAACAGCTATGCTCCTGATCCTCCAACAGGGAGGGGTGCTGGGAGGAAGAGCTTCAGAAAGGCAATATCCATTTCAACACAGAAAACATCCATGGGAATACTGTTGCCCCAAATGCTCTTTTTTTTTTTTTTTTGATGACAGAAGCCTTAAAATAAAGCTATTCAAATGCTTTGATCCACTAGGGCTGCTCAGTCTGTGCACTGGGGTAAACACATCCATGACCACACGGAGCCTCAAGACCCCAAGCAACTGCAAGGGAAGGAGAAAAGGAGAAATTCTGCCATTTTAGGGACAAACAGCATCAGCTCTGAACACCATGGAACACGAGATGGTCAGTTTGTTTTGCAGTTGGTTTGCTGCTGGGTTTTTTGGGGATGTTTATTTTCCCTGGAGCTGATGTGGGCAATGCCCATTCCCTTTGCATGCACACCTGCTCCTGCTGAATTACTTCCCTAGGTCCAAACATGGACAAATCTGCTGCTGTTTCCAAGCCAAGTGACAGTATTTACTTTGCTCCAGAATTAATAACCCTCAATTTGCTCAGCAAAACTGAAGCACAGGGAAGACAAAATGCCTCTGAACTGACATGTGCCTGCCCCAGGCTCCAAGCGAGAAGGTCTGACAGATCCAAAGCTATTTGGGGACCAAGAATTTCTTGCAGGGCAAGGACAAGGCTCCATACTCTCCCCACAAAAACAAGGCCCATCAGAAAAAGTTTCATTTTCCAAAGATAGCTTGGAAAACCCTTCTACGGACTGCAGGATGCACCCATAGGCAATCATAGGCCATCATTTGTTGTGCACAGTGCAATGACATCTAAACGGGCACCCAAACAACGCTGGAACCTAAAGCAGCTCTTGGCTTCTTGTAAAGGAGCAATGAGCACAGCAGGGTATGGATGCCTGCACCAAGCATCTTTTAAATTTATACATATATTTTGTATTTAAGATCATAAGGAAGCAAGGCATCACCCACATGCTGCGCACTAAGCTCAGTAATGCAGCCACACTGATTGCTTGCTGCCTGTTTACCCCAAGATCAGGTCTGTAGGGTCAGCTCACAGGGAATCATGGACACAAGTGTCCCCACAGTGCTGCCAGGGCACAAGGTGCAGATACAGCTGTGGCTTTCATTCACAGCTGGCACACAAGTGCCAAATAATCTCCTAAAGGTTGCTGTGCTATGCAAGCCATGGCCCAGCACAGGTGCTCCTTCCCGAGTGATGCTCAGATTCCTATTTTTAGGGTTTTCTGTTTGCTGGTCAGGAACAGGAGATGAAGGCATTCCCAGACACCACCCAAGCACTGAGCAGCTACAGGAGGGCACGTGACACATGGACAGCATGGACAGTGTCCCCCCGTGTGGTCAGGAAAGGGCTCTCCAACCAAGGTCTGGGTGGGTTGCCAGGGAAGAGGTGTCACCTGCTTCCGTGCCAACATTGTCATCCAGAAGTGTTAGCTTACACAAAATACATTCAAATTCACATCTCCACATTGGGAAGATTCACACCCAAAATTAATCACAACACGGGCTGTCTTTCCAGTTCCCAGAATCATCCCATTCTTGCATGGTCTGCTATCAAATACTTGGGTTTTAGAGAGGAGATCAACCACAAGCATGTGTAACTAACAAGAAAGCCAAGGAGGCCTGACCCAAGAGGAAAGGCCCCATCGCCAGGCACTGAGCGCCTCCCAGCACCTGCTTCCAAAGCACAGCCACACTGCCCAGGGGGGCTCCAGGCCCCAGTGGAAGGACCTGGGCAAACATCACTCATAAATCACACTGGTTTCTTCTGCACTAGAGCCAAGACGAGGGCAACACCCTGCAGAGCTCCAAGGAACTGTACTAAAACCAACCAGTGGGGATCTCAGGGGACTTTTCCAACCGGAATGATTCTATGCTCCCATGAGAAGCACACCAGATGAGCCCATCTCAGGCATATTTACAAATGTCACCATCTTCCAGAAAACCTCACCTGTGTGGGGACCACTGCATATCCTGAATGTGCATTTTCCAGAGGTAGGCTATAGGTTTGAAGTATTGCAAGTGGGAAATACCAAAGCCCAACAATAAGGAGCCCTGCACATTCCTCCCTCGCCCATCTTCCATCCATCCCACGGCAGTGCCATTATGGGATTTCCCTACCTGGAAAACTGAGGGAAATAAAGAAGCATCTCAGTGCTGCTCCCAGCAGTAGTAAACAAAAAATCCCAGCCTTCCAGCCCACAAGAAGAGCTGCATGCACATCCTTTCATCACAGGTCGTGGGGAGGGGCTTCCAGCTGTTGAGGGGAGGGTTTGGCGCATGCCTTGGTAGCACCTCACCATAGCTGTGTCTGTGTTCATTTCTTATATCTTGTGATACAAGAGCTTCTGGTTAAGCCAAAAAAGCACCCAGGCTGGCATTGTACTGACAAGCTTGTTTGTAAGCTTACAGCATCAGCAACAAGGGCAGGATACATGGTAAGACCCAGTCAAGGGGCTGCGTGGCAGGAGGGGGTTGAGATGCGCTCCAAGGGACGTGCAGAGTGACAAATGCCCACTGACACTGCACACACACACACTTGAAAGCCCTGCACCCATTCATAATTCATCAGCTCCAATACCAGGGTGCATCTCTAACGATGTCTCCGACGGGTTCTGTAGAAGTGGCTCTGCAGAACAGCACAGCAGCGTGGCAGGAGGTGCCCCCCAGCACTGTGCCCTGTGCTGGAAAGCCCCACCTCCACCAAACCCCCACAGCCATTCCAGCACAGCCCGTGCCCTCAGCTGCCTGCTCAGCTCCCCGCAGCTGCACAGGGTGGGAGGTTATTTTCCCCACCCTCACTCAATAGCTCTCAAGAAAAGCCACAACAAAACGTATGCACACACACACAAAAAAAGAAAATACGGGGGGGGAGAGAATTTCCCCCAAACAAACAGATACAAACCCATTAAAATCCCCCACCTCCACTGGGATGGGTCTGGCTGCGGTCACCCCCAGCATCTTTGCTGCACAAACCGCACAGCACTGCTTCAGAGCTGCTTGGGAGTGGGGAACATGAAAGCACAGCTGGCACTCAGCATTGGGTAAGATTTAAAGAGTCATAATTGAAGCCCTCAGAAGGGTGTGCCAAGGTTGGGGCGCTGGGATGGTGAGGAGCAGATCCCTGATACGGCTGCATTGGGTGATTTTTCCAGTGCTGCTACCCTGCTGCTTTCCAACCCATGCATCACATCAATCTGCATTTGCACTGGTAGTGGGCAGCATCACCCCCACTGCTGGAAGGGCTGCATGGGCAAACCCAGTGCTGGCCACCCCTGCACCCTGCACTGTGCTGGGAGAGCTGGGCTGCTCCTTCAGTACATCCTCATGCAAACCTAGCATCCATGAAACCAAAAAATACCCCAATCCAACCCAAAAGTTAACAGAAGTGCTATTCCATGGGGTTGAGAGCACAACCATCAGCAGCTGAAGTCGTTCCACCAGCCTTCCTCTGCCAACAAAGCAACACACCTCCAAAAACCCTCAGGAACATCAGCCTGTAATCGAGCTTCAATTAAAAATGAATAGCTGAGGCCATTCAGGAGCAGCAGGCCAGGCTTTGCGCTGCTATGTTGCACACGAGCAGGGCAGGAGCCAGGGACCTCCTTATCCCCACTGAATGTACACAGCTCAAATATACCATCTTATGGAAAAGGATGCGTTGGGTGAGCATGGAGAATGGGAACACCACCACACGTGTGCCTGGAAGGGAGAGTCAGCATCCAGCAACCATCAGCATCTCAACGGCAAAGGGCTCTCCCTGAAGGTCTCCACAGACACAGTAAGGGCAAATTTTGGGCACTGAGCAGCTCTGTGCAGCAGGGATGGCTGTGGGCAACTACTCATCCAACCTTCAGCTGCCTGAGGCCCTGTGGCAAAGACTCAAGGAGACGTGACTTAACCTGGGATTCTTTTTTTTCCTAAAGAGCCCTTATAATGTGTGTAACACCGATGAATGGGGCAGCAGGGACCCCAAAAGCTGTGTTTGGGCACACTCCGAACTGGGCTCACCAAACAAAAACTTTTACATCTGCATCCCACGTACCTATGAGCCATAGAACCATTGCAGTTGGAGAAGCACTCTCAGCTCCCCAAGCCCACTCTCACCCCATCCCCTGTGCCCACACCCCTCAGTGCCACATCCCCACAGCTCTGAACACCCCAGGGGTGGTGACCCCCCCACCCCCTTGGCAGCTGTGCAGTGCTGAGTGCTCTTTGGAGAAGAAAATTCTCCTAATATCCAAGCTGACTCCCCCCCAGTGCCACATGAGGCTGTTAGTTCTCATTCTAGCCCTTCATTTTCTCCTTTCCCATCCAAAAAGCCCTGTCCATAAACATCTCAATACTTCTCATGGCCCAGCAGTCTGACACACGGTGTCGGGGTTCTGCGTTGACTGCCCAGCTCCTATTTCAGCTGGCATCCTCTGCACCTTCACACAGCGTGGGTTTGAACTGGGGAGTATTATACCCAACGCATTTCCCGAATTCCCAGAGTTTGGGTGGGGCTTTGTTGTTGTTGTTTTCAAGCTAGATCCCTTTATCCCCTCCCTCCCTCCTTTAGCAAGACCTATTGAGAAACGTGCTGCCCTAGGAACAGCTGGAAAATCCCAAACCAGCTTGGCTGGACTGGGTGGTGTGCCCAGAGCTCTGCTATCTTTTGGCATCGAGGCCCATCATCAGCCCAGCCGATACAGAAACTCCCTGAGCCCCACGTGCTGCACAAACACACTGACATCCAGAAGCACTGTTTATCAGAACAAGACCACCTAAAACCAAACAAAGCCAATGTTCTCCCTTTGGCAAAGGAAAAGCTTCCTCTGCTCCGTGCCCTTGGCTGCCCCCAGGCCCAGTGTTACCCAGATGAGTGCTGCTAGGAGGCAATGCAAAGCGTGGCCATATGGGACGTGAGCAGTCGCACATGGAAGCCCCCAGCATGACCAGATGCCCCAAAAGCACTCAGAGAAGGCAGAGCAGAAATTCCTGCCATCTCAGCCAACCTCTGACCTCAGGGAGGGTGGGAGGAACTGCCGACCCCAGTGCCACCCCAATGGGATCATCCATCAGCCACAGCTGGGTGATCTTCCAACACTGCACACTTGCACCGAGCACCACATTGCAGCAGTGATTTCAAAACTCAGTTGAGCCATATGTGCACCCAAGATGCAACAGATTAAAAAAAAAAAGAGAGATAAATACACCCCTTTGTTCCCTTGCACGTGGATGTTTACCTTCACAACATCACCAGGTTGTTTTATTCCCCTCCACCCCCATCACTTCTCTATGGCTTCTCCCCCCATCTACAAAGAGAACTAGAAGATATCCCATCTTCATCCTGAACCCAGCACAAGTCCCCATCACCTGAAGAGGCCACATTCTCCTGCTCCCATGGGAGGACACAGCCCCAGTCCGTCCAGCTCTGTGGCACCAGCAGCCCCACAGTGCCCCAATTCAGCACCACTCAAACGCTATGGCACAGTCAGTGCAGGGAAACACAAGTGCTTCACACGGCTTTGAGAGCTTGAAATTGGCTCTAAGTTGAGGGCATTCAAAATGTTAGGGCCATGGTCAACGGGCACGGCAGGGACGGGTTGGGCTTGATGGTCTCAGAGGGCTTTCCCAACCTGAAGGGTTCTATGAAAAGGAAGCCTCTGTGCAAGGTGCCAGTGGGGCATTGGGCATGAAAGTTTCACTCTTCCACAAATAAAGCCAGTTTCCAACTGTTTAAAAATTAATCAAAAGCATTAATTATTTCTCCTCACTCCATTTTCTCACTTCCATCCCAGGCTCCCACGCACGACTCGCCGGTAAAGGGGAAACTTTCTGCGGCCTTTTCCTAAAAACCACGCGAGACGATTCTGCCAGCCACCATCCCACCACCATCAGAAACACCGAGGAACCCAGAAAGGAGCCCAGAAGGGAGCCCAGAAGGGAGTTCAGCCCAGCCCAGCCCCCTCCGCAGGCAGACGGAGCCGCCGCACCCAGCGCGGCAGCAGCCCTGCTGTAATTCCCACCCGTTAATTCCCCCGAAGACGCAGCGCTCGCGAGGAGCGGCTCCCGCAGCCGAGCTGTGTCACCGGCTGTGCTGTGAGTCACGGCACGGAGCGCAGCGCTGTGCCCTGAGAGCAAATCTTTCCCTTCTCACCCATCCCCTCTCCAACGTCGGTGGAGCATAAATAAGGCCTTGAAGGACAGGGATGCCCGCTCCCCTCATCCCAAGGGATCGCACAGCACGCGCAGCCCTCGGTCATGGATGTGACCAGCGGGAGGTGGGCATCTTCCATCGGCACTGCGGGGTGATGGCCACACGGATCCCCATTTGTGAGGTTGCACACGAGGCTGGATCCGGGCACCCTGCACCGGGGTGGCACAAATAAAGCAGAACACCTCTACGATGCGTGCTGGGGCCTTGAAGGCCAAAAGCCGTTCTGCTTTAAGCGGATAAAACCCTTCCTCCACGGCATCTCGCTGCAGAAGGCGTAAGGAGGAGCTCTACATATGGCCGAGGCGGATGACACGGGTTACAATCTGTGCAAGCGGTGCCCGGGGGCCGTTCCCCACACAGACACACAGCGCTCAACCGGAGCCCATCTCCCCTTCCACCTCCTCTGTGCCCCCTCCCCAGCACCGTACCTCCCTACCCGGCGGCGATGGTCCCTTTCGGAGCATCCCTTCCCTGTGGAGGGATGCACACACATAGCAGCGCACGGCCATAAATCGCGCGGACCCATCCACCCCCCCTTTCCCCGACCCCGCACCGAAGGGCCGGGGCCGTGCAGAGCCCATGCGGGGGGGTACCCCGGCCCCGCAGATACCCCCGCAGGTTCGGCGGCAGCTCCACCCGGCAGAACGCTTCAGCTGAGGGGGGGAAATGGATTTTAATCGCGATCTTATCATGATGATTTCAAATGAAAAGGTGAAGGATTCCCACCCCGACGCCCCCTCCCTCACCCGCCCCCCCATCACTCCCCCACCCCCTACCTTCCATCATGGTGGCAGAATCGCATTCCTCACTCTCCCGGGAGCTGAAAAACACAGATGAGGAGGACGGTCGGGCCCCGCTCTCCGCACCCCCGGACCCCCCCGGATCGACGGGGCTGTTAGCGGCGCTGTCAGCGCGGGGGGCGGCCCACGGTCGGGGCTGCGGCTGTGCCGCCCCCGGAGAGCCGGAGATGCTCGGAGAGGCGGGGCCCCCCCCCCGCGGCCATTCACGGGGAATCAATGGGTGACGTCACGATCGGCCATCGGCCCCGAGAAGCGCGGGGGGGGGCACAGAGCTCCCTCGGCCCCGGGATGCTGAGAACAGCCGATGCCGGCACACGCACGGCTCCACCGCCTCCCCAGGTGGGGCCCTGTCGCGTTGTTTGGGTTTTTTTTCCTTCTTTTTTTTGTTTTGCTGCACAACCCCTTGCACCTTGCAGTGGTGCAGACCCCGTGCGCTCGTCCAGCTCACCTAACACCCCCCCCCCCCCCACCCCCCCCCCAGCACACACCGTGCTCCCCCCACCTGCACCCCTGGCACAGTCCTGCTGGGAAATGCAGCCTGGGCTGCAATGCAATGCCACTGCACTGTGGTGCTTGGGTGCATCACCATGCAGGGCAGCACTGGAGATATTATTTAAAATAAGTATATATAATTAAAACATGGGGGGGGGGGGGGGGAAGGGGCAAATGGTGTTACCTGCAAGCTCTCTGCACATGGAGAAGAGATGCAAGGGGATGCAACGGAGGGGAACACAGTGCCAGCAGCAGCAGCCGCCCCCCCAGCTCTCACCTCCCAGCATCACCTGCTCAGGGAGCTCACCCACCTTCTGCCCACATCTCCCCTCTTTAGGTTCTGCCCTCACTGCTCAGAAGCTTGGAGACCAACAGCTGCAGCATCTTTGCCATAATGCTATTGAACAATGGTGGGTGCAGCCATGGTTGCCCCCGCAGAGCTGTCAGCACTGGCACTGACTGGGGGGGAGGTGCGTCACCATCCCTGGGGGTGCCTGAGAGCCATAGGAATGTGGCACTGAGAGACACAGGCAGAGGGGGTGGGCTGGGGGATCTCGGAAGGCTTTTGCAATCTCAGTGACTTTAGATGCACAGCCAGCCCCCACAAGGCCCATCTCTGGGGGTGCACGCCTATGGGCTGCATGTGAGCACACACAGAGCTGCAGCTGCCCTAGGATGAGGCTGGAGGCAGTGGGTGAATCAGAGCCTCACACCAGCACATCACCGCAAGGTGCCCCCAGCGCCGGCTGAGGGATTTGCTAAATAAAGCCCAAATCCATCAGCCTCATCCTGCCAAGAGCACAACCCTGCAAATCCCAGCATTAAGGCATCCTCAGTAAGATGATGACAGACACACAGGCCTGTCCTGGCTGTCCCATTACCAAATCACAACAAGACATCACAGTGCCAACAAGCTGGGGCAGTTCTCCGGTGGGAGCAAAACAAGGAGAGGCTGAATCCCCCCAGCAGTCCCAGGGGAGCCCCCACTGTCACACAGGGCTGGACTCGGTCACCTCAGAGGCTTTTTCCAACCTCAGTGATTCCACAGCTCCCTGCTCCCTCCCTGCTGGCCCCTCACAGCAAGCACTGCTCCCTTCTGCTCCGTCAGCTTCACTCCATCCATCCCCACTCTCCCCATGCACAAAGAGCCGCAGGGCCCCTTCCGTCCCACTGAGCAAAGGGAGCAGCAGGGAGCCAACCCCAGCTGTGCCACTGCCAGGCCCAAACAGAGCAACGAGTGCACACTGCAGAGCAGCCACACAGCACATCACAGCATTCACCTTCTCCCACTCCCACCTCCTCTTCCTCCCTGCAGTGCAACAGCTCAGCAATCCTCTGATAAGCGGGGCCAAGCTGCACAGCTGCAGCTCTTCATCCTAAATACTGCCCCGTGCCTCAACTGGGCACAGCTGTGGTCCCATGCTCTGGGTTTTTATTAGGAAGAAGAAATGCTAAAAAATTCCCCATGCAAAGGGAATGCTGGGGGTTGTGAGCAGTGCTGCCCACCTGTGCTCCCAAAGGCTGCTGGCCCATTTGAGGGCTGTATCACAGAGAGCATCGACCCTTACAGCATGTTTGGGGTGGGATGGGGCTGAGACACACAAGAACCCTCAGATCCCACCTTGTTCATTGCTGGCCCCAGTGCTCTGTGTTAGGGTGGGCAGCAGGGGCTCAGCAGCACTTAAGGGGCTGGGTTTCAGCTTGAGAAGCCACGGGAGCAGTGCAGGCTGTGGGCGTTCCAAGGGAACAGTGTGTGCTGAGATGCTGCTACTTTGAAGCTGTGAGCAGTGCTACCGGCGCCCAGGGCAGACCCAGCAGTGCCCTCCCTGCCCTGGGCTGTTTGCTTGTTTTTTTTGGCTGAAGAATGAGGATATGGGGGAAAAAAAAAAAGCTTTCTTTGAATAATGTTGGGAATCTTCTTGCAGCTCCTGGTGTGTGCTGCCAGCTTAAGGGCACGTGTTAGAGGTGGCAGAGAGCTGCAGGCAGGTCCCGTTTGGTGATGCAGGGCGAGGTGGCAGCCTGTAAGTGCTGCGGGTGATCGTGTCCTGGGTCGGATGGCACTGCCTGGGTGCTCCATGCACACTGCCACAGGCAGAACAAGGCCACCAGCTGTGGTGGAGCCCTGCAGGGAGCAGACAGAGCCATGCAGGGAAATGGCAGTGCAATAGGAAGAAAATCAAATGGGTCCCAAAGCGAGCACCCTGGGGATCCAGGAAGCCTAGAGCCACTGCCTCCAGCTGTGTGAGGATCCAGCTGTGTGAGGATCCAGCTGTGCACGGCCCTGGCTGTACTCAGGCTGCAGCCAGCCAGGATCCAGCTGTGCATGGCTTTAGCTGCACAGGCATCCAGCTGCGTGCGGCTCCAGCAGCGCTGGCTCCCATTGCACAGATCCCTGCTGCCTGTCCTGGTGGCACGTGCCCCTTTGTGCACATCCCTGCTGTGTGCGCGGCGCCGTGCAGCGGTTTGGGCTCGGCAGATGGAGCTGTACAGCTGTGCACGGCTGTGTGCACAGAGGAGGCTGAGCTTCGGCTGCTGCGTGGAAGGGGAAACACAGCACGGGGAGCCCCAGGGTGACACGGCCCATGCTTTGCAAAAATGGGACCCGAGCAAAATTGGTGACCCCTTCCCTGCCCCTCAGAGCAGACCCGAACTGTAGATGCGTTACATGCTGAGATGTGGCAGGACGTGCCCAAAACATGGCGTGTTGCACCCAAAGTGCTGCCAGGAGCTGAGCAGCTCTGCAATAAAGGCACATTTTTGGGGGTGCTCCTAATGCTGGTGCACAGCTCCAGCCAGCCCAATGCCATGGGACCTGCATCCCTGTGCCCTGCCATGCAGTGAGCAGCACTGTGCTGCACTGTCCAGGTGAGAAATGTACAGCTGCTCAGCAGAAGAACAGCTTCTTCAAAAGCTTCCTCAAAGCTGTTCTGCTGAAACAGGGACTGTGCTGCGCACCCAACCACAACCCCATCTCCAGCCTGAGCTGCATTCCCTGCTTGCACAGTTGCACACGACAGCTGCACACCATGGTCACACAGCCAATTGCATGCATTCCTGCATCCCAGGGTACAGCTGGGAGCAGGCAGAGCACCATCCCTGCATGCCACCCTTGGAAGCAGCCAACACTGTGCATCTGCTGCATGCCTGATGCCGAAGGAAGCCATACAGCTGCAGGGGCTAGCAGGAACCTGGGGCCAGCAGCGTGTAGCCAACACATGGCCTCATCCTTGAGGAGAGGATGCAGAGTGCCATCACCTGGCTGGGAATCCCCCTAGCTGAGGTCTGGGGTTGGATCTGTGGCAGTGCTGCTGGAGCAGAGCAGGGAAGGATGCTGCTGCTGCAGCACAGAGCATGGCGGCTGCGCTCGCTGCGCTCGTGGTGACGCCACTGCCAGAAGTGGGTCAGTGGGAAGGGACAAAATAAACCTGGGAGGGTTGAGGAAGAGAGAGGCAGCACAGAACGCACCGCAGCCCTCCCTCCCCCAGCGCTGCTTCGTGTTCCTTCAGCTGTGGGTTTGGAGCTTCGCTGGGCTCATCGAAGGCAGGGGATAAATCGGGCAGAAAGGAAAAATCGGTCTCAGCAGCAGCAGCGGTGGTGCCTGGGGGGCACAGCCACAGCACGGGGCACGGCTGCAGGGATGCGGGGACAGGATGTGGCCCTGCGCTCAGCTCCGCCGCCCGCTGCCGGCCCGGCCCCACGCAGCAGCAGGGCGTGTTGTTCCTGGAAGACCGCTGGTTGTTTCAATTGCGTTGGGTACGGCCGGGACATGAAAGCCACCGCCGGGCTGCGGTGCGCTGCGGCATCGCCTTCCTGTCTGCAGCGCCTTCCTGGCGCCGCTGCCGCTGGGCAGGGACAGCACTGAGCGGGGAGCAGCCATCCCATGGGCATCCCCTCTGCCTGTGCCACATCCCAGCCACCCCGTGCCATGTTTCAGACACCCTGTTCCACATCCCAGCCATCCCGTGCCACGTGCTGGCCGCCCTATGCTGTGTCCCAACCTCCCCGTGCCATACCTGCAGTCCAGCCCTCACTGAACAAACAACGCTGTGAGCAGCCCTGGGACAGGGTCATGCATTCATTTATTCACTTCATATAAAAATCTCTTAAGAATGCATCTGAACACAATATATAATACTATAACATACGTTGTTGTGAAACTTTTGAAAACAAGAAAATAACCACCTGGAACAATGCAGTGTTCGACAGACATACACACCCATTGATCATGCACAACTGTGCTATTGTCATTAACTAGTTGTCACGAGTTGGACCAGAAGCTCAAAACGTATGTTACAAACCGAGTGGCACCGCTCGCCGTGCCCAACGGCGTCGTCAGGAGGAGTTTCACAGCACAATTATTACATCAGTTCACATTTTTGTCATAGAGGTTCACATTGGGTTGTCGGGAGGCTGGGGCAGGACGCGGCCACCTCCGCCCCGTCCCCTGGGTTGCGTATGTCTCTTCAGCTGTGTTCAGGTTTTGTACTTTATGCAATACAAAAGGTTACGAGAAAACAAAAACAAAAACAAAAAAAGGAAAAATAAAAGGCAACTCTTATTCCGAGTCTTCTACACAATTAACATCGCCGCCGACAGGCAATGCTAATTCATATAAATTAATAACTTACAAAACATTACAGTATATACATTACGTAATAAATACACTGTTATAAACAGTAATGGAGGTGTTAGAGCTCAAGGCAGTGCGGGAGGAGGAGGACGGTGGGCCAAACGAAGGGAAGGTGGAACACGAAGGTGTTTGCGTGCCACTGCGCCGCAGCCACCCCGGGCAGAGGGGCAGGCAACGAGGGGGGCCTTCAGAAGACTAATTAAAAGTGCCGTAATGCAAAAACAGAGGGAATCCCTTCTCTTAGCCTGGAAAAGTGATTAACCGCAATAAAGTGACAGGTATTGCCCGCGGAAAAAGGAAGACTGCTTCTTGTAACAGGAAGAATCAAAAAGGATCCGTCGGTTCCCGAACACTCGGTGCCGCTGCTCACACTGAACTCCGTGTATCGAACAGATCTCGAAAAGACATGAGGGCGTTTACAAAGAAGGCACACAGGTCTGCAGACAGGCGGTGGGGCGGGCAGGTTCTACACGCAGAGTTATGGATCAGTAGTTTCTATCAGCCCGGCGGGTTGGAGTCCCGGAGCGAACAGTGCGCAATCTCTCCGCCGCGCGCTGGGCCGCTCGGTGTTGGCGCCCGCAGCCCCAGGCCACGCGGCGCCCGCAGCTCACGCGGCCACCCCAGCATCACTCACGGCGTTTCCTGAGCCATTGTTCAGCACGGAGCCCCGACGGCCCCACGGACCCGGAGATCCGTCAGCCAATGTCAGGCACAGGCCCAAGGCCCAGGCTGCAGGCGAGTCCCACCAGACCGCTTGCGTGCTCGTTAAGCGTTTCCAATCCACTTACACAGGCGCAGGGCATTATGTGTCAACGGGAGACGTGTCCTCTGTCACAATTTCTATGTTCGCCTCCCGCTGCACGTCCTCCTGCCCCGGGCTGCCCGTGCACAGCATCTTCGTGCTGTGGAAGTAGCCGACGCTCTCGCCTTCCCTCTCGGGCCCGTCCGAATCCTCCTCCTCCAAGGTCAGCTCGAACTGGAACTTCTCCATCAGGCCGGGGCAGTCCTGGCCCCGCTCCTCCAGTGGGGGTGAGGGGCTCTGTGGGATCATGCTCTGGTACCAGTTCCTGTTGTCCTCCAGAGTGTCCAGGATGTCCTGTGCGTCCGGCTGCACCAGGTCAGCCCATGTCTCCCACAGCGGGTGCACGATGTAGTCGATAAACCCGACCTGCAAAACATGGGAACACGCTTAGGGAAGGGAAATGCACTGAGACGGCTGTCTGAAAAGTTAAAATGATATTAATGCATGAGTTTACGGGCTGAACGCCTGCCTAGGTGCAAGATCTGAACAGCAGGAGTGCTACACCTGGGGAGGAAAAAGAGCATGCATCAGGGTAGGTCAGAGGCCGAACTGCTGGAAAGGAGCTCTGCAGAGAAGGACCTGCGGATCCTGGTTGACCAACAGTTGGCCAACAGTTGGCCAAGAGGACCACTGGCATTGGGGGTGCATTGCCCAAAGTGTAGTTAGCAGGTGTGGGAGGTGCTCCTACCTTCTGCTCTGCACTGGGGAGGCACAGCTGGAGCACTGTGCCCAGTGTGGGGCTGTCCAGTTCAGGCCAGACAGGGAACTGCTGGAGAGCCCAGTGGAACGTGCAGAGATGGTGGAGGCCTGAAGCACTTCCTGATGGGGACAGGCTGAGAGCCCCGGGGCTGTGCGCATGGGGAGGAGAAGCTGAGGGGAATCTGATCAGTGCTGATCAGATCAACGCTTGCCCAGAACCAAGCCCTGTGTGAAAGGTAGACTGAAAGCAGGAGGCACCTGGAACTCCAAGATGAAGCTGCCGCACCTGTCCCTGGCTGAAAGATTCTGAATGTCCCTGTGGGTGCCTCCTCCTGCCCAGTGAATCAACCACTGCTGTGCAGGGGACAGGGCAAGTTACCGCTCTGAAGGCGGAGTAGCCCCAAAGTCCCTGCAGAAATGACACCTAATGAGCATTGGTCGGTCCAGCCTGGTCAAGATTTCCTTTCCTATCCCTTCATTTTGGAAAGAGCGCAGGAAGAAGGGGAGGCAGCCCACCAAGTTCTGCTCCTGTATCCAGGCGGGCTGCCCAAGCCCCCAGTGGTGACGTGCCGGGGTGGAAGCGGTGCGGCCGTCAGCCCATCCGCTCGCAGGCGCGTAGGCACTGAGCTCAATCATGTTTCAATTGTCTGAGTAAGAGGACGTACGTCCAGGATGGAGAAAACTGAATGGCCATAAAGAGGATTGAAATTCTTCCGTCTTGGCAGAGTGTGTCACTTCTCTCCTCACTGCTGGACGACGTTTCAGCGCAGCAGGAAAATGGCTCTCAGAGGGGCCAGGCTCAACGCGCAGATGTTTGCTTTGGAAATCGCACATGCCTCCTTCAGACACAACAGGATGTCAATAGAACCATTAACATTCAATTGTAACATACTGGGAAGGCAGCTTAAACGAAAAGGTGATGAAAATTTCCTGCAGCACAGGAGATCCGGAGCACTTTTAGAGTGACAAAGATCCCAACCGGTGAGCCGATGGCCACCCGGCACGGCCTGGGGGAGCACAGCTCGGCACTGACCGCCTCACACAGCGCTGTCGTTTCCTTGCACAAACAGCTCCGATGGCAGAGCAGCTTCCAGCCCGATCCTAAAGTGTTCTGATGTAAAGAGGAACACCAGAGCTCGGCCACACTCGCACGCTGTCTGCCCTTGGGTTCTCTGTTTCACCCCGGGATGGAAACGCCGCTTCCCCCTCTCCTTTGCATTCGTTGGTATTTCGGTAGTGGCCATTTCGTGCAACTCCTTTTGCAAAGCAAAAATGCCATTTTGAAACCTCTGTGAAGCATGTATGTGAACCACAGAATTAACTGGAGCTCACACACGGAGCACATGGGCATTTGCTTGCCAAGCCTGGCTGAAGGATTCATTTCTTGTTAGGTTAACAAATAAGACAGATTTTTCCAACAAAATCACCATGCGGTCCAGTGAATAGTTTTGAAACTGCCTGGCTTAGCCCAACAGGACATTTGGAAATAATTATCATCGATTTTGTTACTTATTCAAACTGAAAAACCTTGATGATGGCTTGCTCAAGTCCTTCCAAAACAACAACTGGGACAGCATTATATGAAGACTGGAGTACGTTCTGGCCAACGTAAACCTCCGGCTTTGTTTCTGCCTAACCAGGTGAAACACTGTGGCCTGTGCTCTGCAGGTCAGATCTAAGTTGACTTTGAAATCATCATATGAATCAGAACCAGCGATGAAACAGGTGATCTCAAAATACAAGAAAAACCCAAGTTCTTTTTAAGACCTGCACTGATTGAAATATCTACACTTGGACTTCACAATACAGAGGCTCCACTGAGCTGAGCTGGCCAATTCATGCACTGCAAAATCATTCCACATGAGGCCAAAAGCAACCAAAATTTGGGCCCTGTTGGAGTCCTGGGTGAAGCCCCCCTTGGGGCTGCTTGTATCTCTGCCATCAGAGGGACAGGCATTGCCATTTCTAATGTGGGGTGCAGTACCAGTAGGATTAGGAGGTGCTAATTAAGAGCCAGGAAGGAGGCTGTGGGGTGTGAAGACGTAAGAGACCCAAACAGATCAGGATCACACTCCTCCAGCCCCGGGAACAAAAGGAGAACAGCTCACTCTGGAAACTGGGACACAAACAGGGCAAGATAAGCATGTGTGTGGGGAGTGTGGGGACGCCAAGGAGTGAGAAGGGAGCCCACAGCCTGGCTGCAGGGCTGTAGGACCTTCAGGCACAGCTGGGTGTCAATCAGAACCAGCCCTCAGAACAGCTGGCCCTTTGCCTAGTTGTGCTAGAGAGAGCAGATGAGCTTTGTGTCTGAGGCAATACCGCCGTGTGGCTCCGGGCCAATTACCTGTGATTTTTCCACCGACGCTGTGTGTTTGTCACACATGGGGCTGATTTCCATTCCCCTTTCCCTCTCTTTGTCTCCCTGCTGGAAGAACTCTTCCATGATTCTGTCCGTCCACTGCCGGTACAGCTCCAGGGACTTTGTGGGATTACTCAAGTCTGCACAATGTACCATGTTTCGGAGAACCTGCAATTACATTCATCAGAAAACTCATAAAATCCAATGGAAAAAGAGGACGGTTTCAAGCTGTATCTGCTTGCTCAATTCAGAACATTTAACCACGAGGCTCTTTGATTATGCAATTTGGTACAGAAATGTTAGCACCCTACGATCCCTGTGCATGGGCCCTGCAGCTGCAGCGGTGCAGCGCGCTCTGCGTGTTCCAGATGTCTCAGAACTTACACCGGGTGCAGCAGCAGCAACGCTGGTGACATCACAGAGGTTTGTTTTTGAATGCAGGTGCTTCCCGCCATTCAAAGGGTATTTTCAGGCTCTGACATGGTTAAATGCTGCTGCTTTAGTCAATGAGTAACATCCCTTTCACGCACACAGCCGGGTGCCTGACTAACTGCGGCCACGGGGACTCGGTGCAGGGAGCTGCTCTAATGTCAACAGAAATGTGAGAGGGTTTTCTTGTTCTAAGCTGGCCAGCAAAGTGGGGAGACAGCAGTGTACCTCGTCCTACATGTGAAGCATATAACCCCTCCCAGAGCTGCCTTGTCATGCCTGTAAGGTGAGGATTAGATGCTGGAGAGAGCAGTGTGCATCATTAGCTTCAACCCAGCTTAAGAGCTGCTTCAGCTATGGAGTTAAAACTGAGGTCCTGCAATCATGCTATACCTCTTTGTTAGGACAAAGAAAGGAGAAAAAGCAGCAGGGAAATTCACAAGCCCTCAAATACTCAGCCGAACAGATCAACCTCAGAGGCACAAGCATGCTTGCAGCTGCCTGCTCCAAGAGTTAAACAGCTAATTCCTTCCACCAAAAGGACATGAGACCCTCCCCTCCCCCCATACACACACAACTATTGTGGTGTTTGTGGTGCAGAGCACATGAAATCAGGAGGCCTACAGCTCCTGCATGATGGCTGACATCTGGGTCAGCCTCTTTGCTATATCTAGATCATCTGGAAGCAACAGCAAGAACAGGAACGTGGTTTCCTTGGTACTGAACAAGACAGGCAAGGTGCTTCCGTCCTGCAGGAACTCTGCTGTACCTGTATCCTGTCGGTGTAGTTGTCTAGCAGGAGCACTCCTGAACTGGTCACCTTCTTAGTTTCCACCATCGTCTTCAGATCTGCCAGCAGGCTCATGTGCTTGGACATATCCGTTGCCAATACCTTCATGGAAGAGAAAACACAACCTCAGTGAGGGCGGCCGGGCAGGGAAGCCTGTATGCGAAGAGCAGCAGTGTGCCAGGGCCCTACCATGTCGATCACCATCTTCCTGAGCGTCTGCCGCTGCTTCTTGGTCAGGTTCTGGAAGATGTCGCAGTGCTCCTCCTGCAGCAGTTTGAAGCCCACTGCCAGGTGGTGGTTCTCCAGGACGGACTCGTCGTTGTACATCAGCGCCAGCTCGGAATCTGCCAAAACAGCACAAACATGGACTCAGTTTGCATGCAGTGTGGGACTCCACAGCGAGCGCTGGGCGCTGCGATGTTTGTCTGCGAAGAAACAGAGAAGTTGCCTTTTTTGTATCATATAGTCCAAGAGCATGTAGCTCTGACCACATGTGTACAGAACACCAACAGCCCTTTGCTTAGCCCTAGTGAGCCAAACAGCATCCAGCTGACTTAGTTACAGGCTCTGGAAGCACTGACAGCAGAAAGCATGGATCCTGCACACGCGCTTTCCAAAAAAGAACAATGCCCATCCTTTGGAACCAAAACACATGCTTAGCCTGTTGCAGAATACAACATGAACCACAATATTTAGCTCTATTGTTGTCAATAGCAACAGCATCGCCAATCTTCTGTTAATGACGAAATTTGGAAGATTTATTATGCCTTATCAAGTGATAATCACAAGACTCAAGGCCGCTTTGCAAATTATACTACAATAGCTTCCTTTGTTTCGATAGGAATTCGACTTATACTGTCGCTCCACTTCAAAACATAGAACTCATTTGCTGCACAGTGCTTTGAGAAAGCACCGTGGTCTGAAAGTCACAGTTTGGCCCCTGCTGTAATGGAAAACGTACTCTGAGTTTGCAGATGAAGCCGTGATTGTATTTGAAACAAAACTCACTTGTGTTAATCAGAAACTGGTTGGAGACACCGGGGTGATCCACGTCGTGAATCGCGGCTGCAAAAATAGCGGCGAGGATTTCCAAGTCGGTGAAGACAGCCTATGGAGGAAATGGGGATCTGTGAGAGAAGCCCATCACCACTTTGGGGTGCCCAATTACAGAAGCAAACCCTCTCTGCTTTTTGAATCACTTTTAGGAGGACGAGGCTTGTATAAGTAAGCCATTTGCTCAGAAGAGAGGCTGACATGCAAGCACGCGCTCCTTAAGATGAAATAGAGATTACAGATGGCTGGGCACAGAGCTCAGCTCAAAGCAGTACTCACATCCAGTGCAGGGGTGGAGAGGAGAACGTGGGTGGACTGGGCAACATCAGCAGCATGCAGGCTGTTGTGGTACGCCACGTCCGAATGGTAGTGGTCTTCCAATGTCATCATGTACGTCACAAAGGTGTCTGATGAGATCTTGAATGTCTTCAGTAGATCTCGCTCCTGCATAAGAGATATCAAAAGTATCTTAGAATCATAGAATCATAGCATGGCCTGGGTTGAAGAGGAGCACAACGCTCATCTGGTTCCAACCCCCTGCTGTGTGCAGGTCACCAACCAGCAGCCCAGGCTGCCCAGAGCCACATCCCGCCCGGCCTTGGATGCCTCCAGGGATGGGGCATCCACAACTGCCTGTACACAGGGATGTCACAGTGCACCTGGTGGTGTAACAGGGAGCCACCAGGTATTAAACCAGTGCTGTGAAAGGACAGAAAACCACGCACCTGAAATATGGCGTACATGATGCAGGTGAGCGGCCTGTTGTGGGAATACCTGGCAACATTAAATATGTTCAGACCCCACTTATTCAGATCTTCCAGCTCCTTTGGAAAAGACACAAAGAGAACAGTTAAAATGTTTCTTGAGACATGTCTGCATGTTTCCCTCCCACCAAAGCGTTTTGTTTTCCTGTCTGCGGTAGTCAAGCCAGTTCATAAGCACCAGTGATTACTGCAGTACAGGAACACAGGGCAGCTGTGGAAGTGCTGATGTCAGAGCACCTGTACGAGGAGGCCACATGCTCCAAGATCACACCAATTCTCCACAACCCATATCAATCTGATGTACCTTGGCCAGATGGTCTTCCTTTTCTGTTTTCACACCAAATCGTGAGATGCTGGTATTATTTAAGCTTGAACTATGCATTAATTTTTTCACTCCGCTGATCTGGGTCATGAGCTGCTGCTTTTTCTTCTTCTCTCTGTCTTTCTGCGTGGGAGAAGGAATCTCCACATCATTCTGCTTGTCTGCAATGAAGAAAGGTGAAAGAAATCAGCATCATTTACAGGAACACTGCGTGAGCACTCTGCGCTGCCCCTCACATCAACCCTTACTTTGATCATTAATACAGAATCATAGCATCACAGCATCATTAAGGTTGAAAAGCCCTCCTCCACCCCCAGCCCACCCCATGCCCACTGCCCACATCCCTCAGTGCCACATCCCCACTGCTCTGCACACCCCCAGGGATGCTGACCCCCCACCCCTGGGCAGCTGTGTGGTGCTGGGCGCCCTTTGGGTGAACAGATTTCTCCTAACTTCCAAGCTGGCCCTTCCCTGGAACTTTGTGAAACCCAAAAAGAATCCTTTTGATGTATACAACATCCTTATGAACAGTGCAGGGGAGAATCTGAGGAGTACAGACTAGGGAAAATCCTTAGAGAAAGATAGAGCTATACTCTATATTGTTATTCAGTGCTCAGTGCAAAATAACACTTAGGAAAATAGGGTAATTACCCTTAAACCTTTAATTAGTGTTTCCATAATGCCTCCCAGTTAGCAGGTCACGTTCATGGCCCATCAAAGGGCACATGTGGATTTCTGTGCCCGAGGCACTGCTCTGCAGAGGCCGAGCTCCTGCCCATGCCCATGGCAGGGCCCAGTGACAAACCCAACCTCTCACACCCTTGGCCAGGTGACGGCGCTGGGGCTGCCCCACTGCTGCCAGCCTCAGCTCATTTAATGAAGCCAAGCGACTGAACACAGATATGCCATTTGGTTTTAGAATCCATGAGCTGTCCTCATTTCACAAATGCTGCTTGGATGCATTTCCAAGTTCTCTTCCAACCCAAGCCATACTATGATTCTATGATTTCTCCTTTTTTTGTCCAACCTCTTCTACACCGTGCATTCCTTTCATTTTTAAACCACGTTTTAAGGGAAAAATAGAAAAGCAAACTCATAAAAAAGTGACAGCACAACTTCCTAAAAGAGCTTTAGGATCCATTTGAAAGCTCTGATAATTTCTTTCCAATGACCCCACCAGAATGGGCGTACACGTGCTGTATGGGTGTGATATCAAGTCCAGCCTCAGGCTGCACTGGGTATTTCTGCAGCGGTGCACTCAGAAGTGCCCTGCTGCTGGCAGTGAGGCTGCCCTGCTCTTCTTCCCTGTATTTGTTTCTGCTCTGGATGTCGCCATTAAGCTGAGCGACAGGAGAAGAGCAGTGGATTCCTACAAAGCAGCTCCAGACTCTTACATGGATTATTCATGATGTGATGAGCCCTAAATGCACGTGGCAGCTCCAGTTGCAACTGGCTACTGAAATCACTTTAAAATCCCTTAATGGAAATAATGGTGTGTCATAGAGGGAAGGCATTCTGGGCCATGATGACTGTGGGGCGTGAGCTCCCTGAGGATGTGGGCACAGTGTTCAGGCCAATGGAAATGCGTGCTCAGTGGGGCCCCAGCATCAAGCTGCTGCTTAAGAGCAACCGAGCACCTATTTGGGAACTGTTTGAAACCACAGTAAACTGTAATTTTTGTAAAGTTGGGCTTTGTAAACACAGAGGAAGTAAACGCTTCTCAGAACACTTAAATGTTTAATTTGTTCGTGTCGGTCGTCCTGGAAGCTCCTACAAAAGGAATGTCACGCGAAATGCTGTGCGTATCTTTGAGGTGGGCTCAGATTTCCAGTGCAAAATGAGCACGTAAGCACAGAGTAATAAAACTCCTGGGTTGACCTTGCCCGTCCAAGCCCTTGGCTCTGAGGGGGGGGGATGCAGTTTTATGAGGCAGAAGGTGCAAAGATGAGTGCGTGCAGCTGGGCTCGGGTGGCTTTGTCCTTCACATAAGGTCACCACAAAAAGCAAACATTGCACAACGTGGCCGACAGCAGCTCTGTTCAGCCCAACCAGAGAGATCTTTCCATCTGGAAAGGGAATCCCTCTGTGCAGAGCGCCAGGCTAGCGCTGCATCCTTCTCCTCCCCATCTCCCTTTGGAAAGCAGAAAATCAAAGCCTTCCTGTGTGCTGAGATGTGGCTTCAAAAGGAGGCAGAGGCAGGGGCTGCCCCAGGGGCCGGAGCCCAGGCACTGCTTACCCAGGAAGGTGTTGGAGATGTACTCGGACACCTGGTTGCCGGAGCGGCTCATCTCGGAGAGGTGCGTCAGCTCGCGGTTCAGCATCCTCTTGAACTGGAGGGAGGGAGAAACACAAACATAGGAATGGGATTTTTATGAATGCTTTCACACGGCTTCAACTCCACAGCAAGCAAACGGACAAGCAAGAGGTGAAAAATAAAATTACAGAGAGATATGAAACGGAATCAGAGCCATTCAGCTTCACTGAGATTCCCCACAGCACCAGCGCGGCTACCTACTTCTGCTCAGTACGCAAAAACTGCAACACAAATTTCCTCCACAGATAGACATTATTTTCACTGCCAGAAATGAGATGCCTCAGGTAACCTCTCTGAGAGACCCACATCTGGTACTGGATTCTATTTCCACCTCCTTTTGTTCTCAGCTCCATTACATAAGTTTGCTCCATTTTGCAATGCGGCTGCATGTGTTCCAAAGAGAAAAGCAAAGATGCCACAAATCTCAGCTCTGCCTGCATCACTGCAGAGAGACGCAGTGCTCTCCCAGCTGCAGCCATACACTGCTCTCCATTTGCTAATTGCATGCTTCGGTTGCAGCAACATTTCACCCTACAGAAGTGAATTCCCAAAGGGGAGAAGCAACTCGCATCCACGTACGCCGCATGCACCGCACACACCGCACACACACACCGTGTGGGAATAACCATCCCAACGGCCCCATTCCCTCCCAGGGGCTTTACCTCAGGAAAACAGCACAAAAACAGGCACCGAGGACCCGGCAGGATCCAACCCACCTTAATGTAACCCCAAGACACGGACAACAAAGCGTTGGCTTCAGGCATTTTGGAACACCCCGCGCCGCAGCCCTCGCTCAGGTCCTTACGGAGACGTCACCAGCGAGACGGGAGCGCCGGCAGCCGGCAGCAGTCAGCGGGCACTGAGCCCCCGCAGCCCCCAGCGCCCGGAACGCGGTGAACGCTGCACAGCCGCTGGAGCCCAGCCCGGCACCGCATCTCTGCAGCGTGGGTGGGTTCTCTTTGCAGAGAATCCCGACCGCGGGGCCGCTCGGGGAGGCGGCGGCGAATACATGCGCGTGCGGCGAGGCCGTGTGCCGCGGTGGGTGATCGGCGATGGGGGGGGGGGGGGTGGATGGGTGGCCCCGGGGGGAGCGGGGGGGGGATCCTGCGCAGCCCACGGCCCCGCGGAGCGGCCCCACAGCCATCTTTGGGAGGAGGGTAAGATGGAGGAAGCGATGCGCGCCCAAGCGAGGCGCAGCACGCAGCCCTCTCCTCTCCGTTCTGCTTTTTGTGCTTTTTTTCCCCCCCTATCTTCATTGCAGAGGGTTGCCAGGCGAGTGTTCAGAGGGGATTTTCAAAGCGTTGACACCATGCATGCGATTGCTGTTTTTTCCCCCCGTGGCAAAGAGGCAAAATGCAGCAGTGCAGCAAAACGCACCTTTACAAACTGGGAGCACTTCTCAATGTGGAAACGCAAACTAGAGATAAGCCGGTACCTGCAATTACATCGTGCAATCACAATGCAAGATTTCAAGAAATCCTTTCACTAGGACTCCTTCCCAACCCAAATCCTGTGATTTATCATTGCGCTGCTATGACAAACCCAACATGGGCACTGTGCTGCAGCCCCACTGCTGCTGCGTGACACTGATCCCAGCATGGCATCCCTGATGGCAGAAACGTCATTGCCTGTCACAGAGCTGCAGGAAGGACCTTTTTCACTTTTTCCCCTGAGCCACAGCAGCTTGGGGTGATTCTGGCACAAGCCAGCATCTGTGCTGCCTTCTTATCTGAAAAAGAAAAAGCACTTCTTGCATTCTGAGCTGCGCTTTCCTCGTTAAACACTAAATGCAGCATGGCCAGCGCTCAGGTTTGCATCCTACAGTGTCTTAGGGACTCCTGCATTGCACACGCTTCCCTTGGCAATAACAATAAACAGATGGGAGCTGTGCTGGGGTGGCACACAGCCCTGACCCCAAACTTCCATCCCTTCTTGACCAAGGACAATCATCTTTTCCACAACTCTGCGATGGAGTCAGGGAGGTCCTTCTCCTGTCCCTCCAATGCACGAGGACAGAGGTGAGCAGCTGATGCCACCTCCACTTGCTCCCCACACAGACCCAGGGTGGGCAAGACTCACAAAAATGGGGTGGGATGGCGCTGCTGGGACACAGGGGAGATCTGAGCCTGCTGTTCCCCCAGTGAAACATTGTTGGGGGTCACAAGCCCAGCCAGCCATGTGCCCACACCAATGGCAAGCATGTGTTGAAGGACTCACAGAACCACACAGCCACAGAATGGTGAGGTTGGACAGGATCTGCATGCCCATCCATGGGCTGGGTGCCCCCACCAGCTCAGGCTGCCCAGCAAAGTGGCACCAGTTGGGTTTCTCATGCAGTAACCTTTGTGCTCTGTAGGGCTTGGTGCAATTTGCCATCTGAGAGTTGTGGGCACATAACAGCGGGATTGATTAAAGACACGAAAAACTGCATGCACAGATTGATGTGCACACCTCCACAGCAATTCCTTGTTCAATCAATCTGACTGCAAAGAAAAAGCAGGTTGTCTGCACTGCGGGATGCCAACTGCTCTGCCACAGAGCAAGCAGCAGCCTCACTTCTTTGGGAGTGAATCTAGCACGCTTGAAGAGCTTGGGCACGGCTGCAGAACACGCTCCAGCATGCACCTGCACAGGGAGGGGATGTGCAGCTGCTGCAGGGCCTGGGGCTTCCATTTAGGGATGTGGTCGGTGGGCATGGTGGGGATAGGATGGTGGTTGGACCTGGTGATCTTAGAGGCCTTTTCCAACCTTAGTGATTCTGTGATTCCGTGATTCCCTTTGTCCCAGCTCTAACCACACACACAATACTTGCACAACTAAGTGGAACAAACCCCAACCCAGTGGGCACCACGCACCCATGGGCACGCCTGCCCCTATGCTGGGTGACAGAGGTGGAGCCAGCTGCAGGGTTGTGTGAGAAAACGCCATCCTCCTGCAGGCGGTTTTCCTGTTCCACATGGTCTGAAGTAACAGCAGGAGCCATCTGAACAAAATTAGACCTCCAGAAATTGGATCATCCTTTGATTACAGCAGCGAGCATCCCTCACGAGCTGTCTCCAGCTTCCCACTGCTGTGCGTGGGGGAACATCCCCTGTGACGGCTCCGGAGTCCCACAAATGCACACCCAGTCTGAGCCCCACCGTGCAGCCCCAGCAGCAGCCCTGCTGTTACTCGTGGCCCTGCGTCCCCCCGAGCACAGCACAGCAGTGCTCCTGGTGCTGCACAGCCAGGACAAGGCAGGAGGATGTGCCCGCTGCTGATGTCAGCCCTTTGAATCCAGCGTGTGCCAGCTGAGTCTCCCCGAGGCCAGGAGCCCTCATTTAAAGGCTGTAAGTGAGTTGCATGCATTTGCAGGAGGGTAAATGCAAGATAAAAGCAGTGCGAAGGTGCTGCGGGGCTCCAGCCCGGAGCGGCTGGGGGAGTGGGACCCACCCCACACTTTGATGGAGGAATCTCACTGCACATCTCCAGAGAGTCCCAATGTTTACAAACCCTGTTCCCGACGACCCACCCTTCTGACGCAAACCTCGCATCCCCCGCGCTTGGAAATCCCTCCGACCAAAGGAGCTGTGCCACGAGGGCAATGCAAGCCTGTGATTTCCATGCAGACACAGCCGGGCTCAGCCCTTGTCCATGTGCTCAGCCCCATTGCTGTGGGGCACAGCTGAGACCAGCAGCGCTGCCGTGTGCCCGTGTGCCTGAGGACAAGTGCAATGGTTGCAGCCAACAATCAGCCATTAAAAGGATCAACTGCTTTTGCAACTCTTTCTAGGTCTCGTTTCCTAAAACAATATAGCTTTTAATGCGCTAGAAACTATTTTTAATGAGATACAAACTGCTATTTGCTTTTTGTTTTCGGTTGTTGCTTTTTTTTTTTATTTTCCCTTCAGCTTATTTTTTTAAACCCAAAAGTAAACACACGGTTATGAAATCTCCCACTTCACATCAAAGGGGAGTTGATTTATAGAGGCGTTCAAAGGGAGACTTTAAAGGAGCAACGTCACGACCAACTTGTTGGCTTTGTGCTATTAGGATAATTGAAAAATCCGCAGCCTAAATGTTGATAAATAAATAGCACGTTGCCATAAATCAGCATGCGGCTGCTCATGAAAGCAACACCACCTATCTGATGCAGACAGTGCAACATTCAGGTTTGCCATGCGGAGCTCAGCGTTTGCCTGCGAGCAGCAGACCCCCCCGGGAGGCACCCGCCTATGCAGTGCAGTGCTTAGGAGGGGATGGGATGGGACCTGAGCACCAGCGCTACCAGCGGGACCTTTCCAGCTCATTTCCAGAGAATGAAATATGCAGATTGAATAGGAAAAGTTCCCTGTGCCAAGTGCTGCGAGCTAATCCTGCTGGAGCCAAGGCTGAACCTTCGGCCATAAGGGAACATGGGGGAACTGGGGAGCCAGGAACCCCCTCAGCCTGCAGCCACCCCTTGGTCAGGTCCAACATGTCTCAGCACACCGGGGCTCCCCATGCTGTCCTGCTTGGCAGCGGTCAGCCCCTGCCTGGGACCAACATTCAGACTGACACAGTGGATGGCAGATGGCAGATGGCCACTGTGGTGTGCACTGGGCTGCGGCACTGAGGCTGGACCCAACCTGCAGCTCCTCTGCAACCCCAGGGTGGTTTCAGCTTCATCAAACAGAGCTGTGGGCGTCCCTCCTCCTGGCGGTGCCCGAGGCTGTGGTGGGCCCTGGGCAGCCTGAGCTGGTGGGGGCACCCGGCCCAGGGGTGGGGTGGGGGGCTTCGGGGTCCCTTCCAAGCCAGCCATTCTGGGATTCCATGGTTCTGCGATCCTTAAGGTCCTTTGCAACCAACCACCTGGGATTTTGGGATCCTATGAAGTGCTCTCCTACTTCCTAACATGTCTCCTTAAGCCAACAGAAGATACACAGCTATACCCGGAGTCTACACACTCCATGACTGCATTCAATCTCCACGTCCTCTCCCCAGAAGGCACCAGAATGCCTTCTTCCAAGCCCAGCACCGCCGGTCCCACACCGCCAAGCCCAGCACCACGGCTTCAGCCCTGCTCTGCTCTTCCCCTCCACCTACCAAGAAGACAGCCGATAAAACCAGGAATGAGCAAAAAACCACTTCTGTAAAATCATTCTTACCAGCTGGAGCAAATGTTTGTAGTGTGGCAAGTGAAAGAAAATTGAGGAAGAACTGAGGAGCAGCAGCCCAAGCTGAGGGCCAGGGGCGAGGAAGCACCAGCAAAATTAAAAGCTGCAGCAGCTTGTTTGTTGACACAAACTTGATTAAAGAAAGCACAGATGCAGCTGACAACATCTGCGGCCGTGGGAGCAGATAGCACTCCAGCAGCCTGCAGATCTCCAACCAGAATCTTCTGTCAGTCCCACCCATGCAAACCACACGGATGAAGCCTCGAGTGTCAGAGGAAGCCGAGCAGCTTCGTAAGAGCAGCCCACAAAGCTGGGGAGCTCCCGGCTCCGTCAGCCACGCGGGCACTGGTGGGCTGGCACCGTGTCCCACATGGCACCGCAGGGCTGTGGGGTCTGCAGGGACATCATGGCCATCGGGGACAGCCTGCAGCGAGGGGACAACGAGTGCCTGCACCCCATCCCAGCACTGGGAGGGAAGGGCCTTTATCGCTGAACCAGAGAGCAATGCAATTAAAACCGAGATTTCGTTAATCGTACGAAGCAGCAATTTAAATTTAATTTAAATTTGAGCCGGGCTCTGCAGTCATCACTTAGGCAAATCCAGCTGGGGTTTTACCTGAGTGGGAGAACAGGCTTTAGAAAATTCAAATCACTTTGTGCCCCGAGATGACTTTTCAGGGATGCTCACAGCAACGCGGGACGCCGGCAGCTTCCGCCAGACCCAGCCAGGAGCTCTGGCCCCTCACCCTGCAGCACGGCGTCCCTCCAAGGAGGGGTGCCCACATGCAGATGAGCCCAATGCAGGCATCGGAATGCGCTCATTAATGGAAATGCATTCAAATGAAAACTCCTCCTCACGCAGAGATAGGCAAATGGCTTGCAGTGTTTTTTACACCGCGTTTGCCCAGCTGTGCTCTGACAGCAGCAAGGTGAGGCACCCCTCATTTGTTTGCTTTAAACACGGAGCGAAGGCTTTCATCAGGGAAATCTCTGCCTCTGGGAGCTCTGACAGACAAGCTCTCCACAGCGTGTTTTGGCTTTGGTAACACAACTTCTTCCAATTAAGTTTCACTTAGAGATGTCCTGCTCGCCAGTACGCTCCCTGCAAGCAGTGGTTCTGCACCCGGGTGAAAAACGAGGAGCTGGGGGTTGTGCTGCGACAAGGGCATAAAATCACAGAACCTGCAAGGTTGGAAAAGACCTCTAGGATCACCGAGTCCAGCCCCAGCCCATCCCACTGCCCACTGCCCGCGTCCCTACAGACGATGCCCCTTGGCAGCCCACCCCACACCAAGCAATGCCCCTTTGGTACCTCTGCTGTCCTCGCCTCGCTTCCTGAGGTCACCGCTGTAAACTGTTAGTCACCTCCTGCCTGCCCTCACATCGTGATTCATGTTGAACCTGCCTTGGAGCTATTATTTATTTAAGCCCCACCCTAATGTGTTATAATGTAGAAGTCTGAGAATGCAAAACTTAAACAGCCAAATACAAGCAGAAAACGCTACGGGATGAGCTAGGGAGCCATGGGCCCTGCTGTGTCCTGACAGATGGTGGAACTTGGGAAGATGGAATGGAGCAAAATTCAGCTCTCAAATATATATGCATATATTTTTAATATATACATGTATTTTTGAATCATTTTATCCAAGGTATCTTGGAATGAACAGCCCTCAGGGCAAGACCAAAGTAGCAGTCTGCCAAATAAGCCTATATGTGGCCCACTGTTGTGACATATTTCATATAACCAGGGTGATTTATTGCAAAAGCCAAAGAGAAAGGGGGGAGGATGAGGATGGGCAGAGGGAGCTAACCTGCAAGCCCAGGCACGGAAGTAATGGGAGCTGCTGCAGTGTGGGGCAGAGCCAGCTCCCCAGCCCCCAGCACACCAAGCTCCTGGTTTCACAACACTGAGCAGATTCCTCCTCTTCCTTCACCAGAACCTCACGTTTATCGCTCTCAGCTGCTCCCATTCACAAAAACAGGCCCCACGCTCCACGCAAGAGCCGGTGCCTGCATCTCTCGGAGGCCTTCAGCACCAATCAACACCACCCAATAAAGGAAAGACGGAGCGGACGCTGCGACCTCAGCTCCCTCGGCAGCGATCACAGAAGCACAGCACTGCAGCGCAGCGCCAGGATGCTGCCTGCTGTCCCACCGGGTGCTGCCAGCCGTGCACAGGCAGCGCTGTTTCCTCAACGCGCGTCCCCAGGCGAGGGGAATACCGGCACGGAACCGCACTGGGGGCCGGGTGATTCATCCCAGCTTGTAAAAACAGGAGACGTGGAAGTCTCTTTGTCTCGCTGGCTGCTGTGCAAGCCGACAAACTCCTCTTTGTGAGACGCTCGGCTGCTTGAAAGGATGTTAAACAAAGGAAGTTACAGCAGAGAGACTCGAAGACTAAACAGCTTGGCACCACTTTGGGGAAACATCACGTATGAAGGGGACGTGGTTTGGGGCCAAGACCCGCAGCATCGCGGCGCATGGAGCAGAGGCTGTGCCACACAGCACATACGCTGCTGGCAACGGCCCCGAGGGGCTCTGCTGGGGTTACACTGCTTATCCACCACTGCTCCGACAGCACAGTGTGGCCTTTGCTCTCCTCTGCCCTTTGAAACACAAGCAGAATGCAGCGGGCTGTGTTTATCTTAGTGGCTTCTGGCTGACGTGTGACAGCGGGAGCACGCGGGGCCGTTCTGCTCTGTCCCAGCCTGGGGTCAGGTTGTTGCCTGCCCTGCCAGCCAGCACTGCTCAGCTGAATAGAGACTTGGGTGATTGGAAGGCTCCCCCTGAGAAACACAGAATGTCCCAAGTTGGAAGGAACCTGTAAGGATCATCGAGTCCAACTGGAAATGGGTTTCCAAAGCGGTGAGGGCATGAGGAAGGCATCTGGTGACAGCACCTCTGACTACTCCAAACCAGAACATTCCCACAGGCTACACATCAGGCAACATGCCCATCTAGTCACTGCAAACAGCTCCCAGGAAGCCTGGTGTGCCTTCAAGACAAGGCAGCTGCTCTTAGGGGCAGATCCATCCCCTGCCATATAGGTATATGCTATATGATATTGAGGCCCCATAATGACCTGGGAGCTGCAGCTCCCAGTGCTGCAGCTTGGAAATTCTTCCCCTCGTTGTCATGCAGGGGTGGATGCGCTGGGCACTGAACCCCTGGAAGAACTGGGGCTGGGGGAGCAGACATAGTGCAGCGTGGGGGGTGGGCACTGGGAGAGAAACCCCCTCTGTCAGGATGGCTCCAGGTCCTTCTGGGTCTGCACTGCCTGAGCTGGGAGCTGGGCATGAAGATAAATGCAGGAAATATATATGTATATATATATATGTATAAAATAGTAATATGAATCTGTAGATTTAGAGCCCAACGGAGCTCTAAAAGCAGTTTTGTTTTGCTGTGGTGCTGTGCCCTGCTGGCAGTGAGGATTGCCTGACGCTGGAGAGGAAATTCCCTTCATGTTGGCTGCGTTCCCCACAACCCGGTGCTTTTCCAGGTAGTTTTTCTCTGATGTAGAAAGCTTAGTGTGCCAACCACTGGGAAACAGAACAGCAGGCAGGGTGTGGGGCCGTCCCGCAGCCCCCAGTGGGCAGCAGAGCTGCTGGGGACGCACGCAGCCAACAGAGCTCCGGCTTTGCCCACTTCTGCCCGATTCCCACTCACAGCACAGAGTCCCACCGACGTCCCTCGGCCCACGTGGGTCAGAGCAACGGGCTCGGTCGCTCCCACCACCATTAGCACACGTGTCCCGCTATTAACTCACATCCTAAAAAGGCACACGCACGCGCTCTACGCGCTGCCTTCCGAAACCCATCAGCACGCAGCTGGGATGCGTCCTGCCCGGTGCTTCCCCCCGGCAATTCCTTTTGGGTGCAGCACTTCTGAGAATCGCCCTGCAAACACGTCCACGGAGGTCCTCCCTCTCCGCCCGCTGTTGTTGCAACTCTGGGTTTTCTAAACTACGTCTGTCAGGAAGGAGACAGGAAATTCGAGTCACACTTGCAACAGCTGTGCCGTGCCTACTATCGCGCTCGGTGACGTCGCGGGGCCGTCGTGGCTGTGGGCCAGGGCCCGGCGGTGAGGAGGTCAGCGGATCGGTCGCTGTTTGTGCCGCGCTGCGCCGGCCGCACGCTGCGCCTCCTCGCTTTCTTCCTATCTCGGCCTGTTTCTCTTTCCGTTTTTCTTTCGTACTGCAGAGCCCGAGCATCCTGTTTTCAAAACATTCGGGCTGTTTTGCTGCTTGCCGGCGACAAATGGAAACGCTTTCAGGTGTCATTTGGAGAAGAACCCAAATAGGGTTTTTTGCAGTGGGTTCACCCAAAGAGGTGACCTCGTGGCTCTCAGCTGGGAGCCCTTAAGCCGACTCATAGCCGTGCCCATCGCCCACTGGGGGAGCAGAGCATGAGGGCTCTCTTTTGCTGACAACAGCGCTGGGTTGAGCAAAAAGCAGGGGCATTTTGGGAACTTTATTATGAAAGAAAGTTTTAGGAACGGTTTTGCTGGGCCCACGTGGACAGATCACAACTTTTAATTACTCCAATCTCCAGCCAGAGCCTTTCGCCTTCACCAAGGCAGAGGTGGCACTCGGCGAAGATGAAATGTCTCCAAGAGAAGGGCACCGACACGCACCCCCGGGACACAGCCTTTGGGCACAGCTCGCCCCTCAGCCCAGCCCCTCCCACAGCCTCCAGCCCGGTTTCACTCGCACCAACTCCAAAAAAAATAGCCCCATATTCCTCACTCGAAAGCCCCATCTATAAAACTTTTATTGCTTCCTTTGCCCTTGCACGTCGCAGCGATCGTGACCAGAGGAGGAAGCTGAAGCAACGCGGGATTCATTAGCTCAACTTTTCCATAAAATCAGTTTATGATTCAGCCTATCTGCTTTCATTAATTTCCAGTTAGGAAA
>NW_024884733.1:27914052-27915006 GCF_019232065.1 Centrocercus urophasianus | reverse complement strand
AAAGAAAAAAAAAGAAAAAAAAAAGAAGAGAACAACGCCGCGGTTGTGCGGGGCAGCTCCGGACTGGATCCGGCCACGGCCGCGGGCTGCCGGCGTGGGAGCAGCAGCACAGCTGGAGCGCTGCCGGTGGGGCTGCCAACCCGCTGCGGGGGCTGCACGGCTCCGGGAACCGGGGATCCCTTCGGGGCACCCTCCCGGAACGCTGCCGCAGCGCTCTGCCCCGCGGGGCCGGAGGTACGGCTCGGGTACGGGCAGCGGAGGCAGGGAACGCAAAGGCATCGCCAACGGGGACTTCGGAAAGCCCCGCGCAGACCTCGCGCCGCGTTCCCTTTCCCCGGCGCTTCCCCCTCCCGCCTCCCTCCGCTCCCCGGCCCCGGACTCGAGCACCGCGCACGGAGCGGAGCGCCCTTCTCGCTACCGGCGGAGGGACGGGATGGGGGAGCGCGCAGACACGCATCGGAACCAGCGTTAAACCCTTCCCGAAGGACAAACCGAGCCGTTACGGACACACGACGACACCCGGGGCCATTTACTCCCGCGGTGAGGACCGCTTCCAGGCAGCCCCGTCCCGCCGCTCACCTTGTTGGAGGCCATCTCGCTGACGGAGCGGTACGTCTGGATGGTCTCCAGCTGATCCAGGCACCAGTCGAGCTCCTCCAGCGTCTCCATGGCCAGCTTCTGGTAGGGCTCCTCTGCGAACAGGCACACGGACATGTAGTCGGGCTGTCGCGGCGGCAGGCTCTCCATTCCGGGGCCGCCCGAGCCGCCCGCCGCGCTACCGGAGGTGCCGCTCCGCTCCCTCATCATGCGGCTGCTGCGCTCCGCCGCCCGCCCGCCCGCAAATCCCCGCCCGCCGCTGCCGCCCGGCCCCGGGCCCCCGCCCCGCCCGCCTCGGCCCGCCCCGATCCGCGCCCCGCGGGGACGGCCCGGCACTGCCTGCCCCGAGCGCCGCCC
>NW_024884733.1:27729203-27913952 GCF_019232065.1 Centrocercus urophasianus | reverse complement strand
GCCCCCCCGGCCCCGTTCCCTGACTTCGCCTGCTCCTCGCTACGTCTGCTCCCCAGCTCTGCTCCCCGCTGTCACTTTCTCCCGCTCCCCGACTTCACGTGCTCCTGATCCCTGACTTCCCCTGATTCCATCCCCCCAGCTCCCGCTGTCATCTCGTCCTGCCTCCCAACCCCGTCTCATCCTACTTCCCAACTTCATCTGCTCCTGATCCCCAGCCCTGCTCCCTGCCATCCAGTTCTGCTCCCCAGCATCATCTGCTCCTGCTCCCCAACTCACCTGGTCCTGCTCCCCAACCCTGGAAGCCTTGACCATCATCTTCACTAGCCCTGTACTCTGGTGGTCAGCCTTCCCAGTACCATCCACCCACGCTCCCCAGAAGCCCATGTACCCAACCCTACCAGCCCCTCTCCCCAGCCCTATCATCCCACTCCCCAACTCTACCAGACCCGCTCCCCAACCCTACCAGTCTTGCTTCCCAACCCTACCAGTGCTGCTCCCCAACCAACTACCAGCCTTCCCTCCAACCATACCAGCCCCACTTCCCAACACTATCAGCCCTGCTCCCCCTGTTCTCCAACACTTCCAGCTCTGCTACCCCAACCCCACCAGCTCTGCTCCCCAGCACTGCCAGCCTTGCCTCCATCCCCACCAGCTCCGCTCCCCAACCCCACAAGTTTTGCCCCCAATCCTTCCAAGCTCTGTTCCTGAACCCCAGTGGCCCCGGCTGTTCTGTGTCGGTCCCCAACCCCAGCACCCCGCTCCCCCCAGCCCCTGCCCACAGCCCCACCGAGCTCTGATGACCCTGCCAGAATGACAGCGTGCTCCCGAGAGGCTCTTGCTGTCCAAGTTAAGGTTTACATAAGCGGATACGGTGAATCATAAAATCTCCCGATGAATGTAACTGCTTCTCATAATACCAACGACATACGCTTACCCCATAAATCTGTCCAAGCTAATGAGTTCAGCATTTCTGATGGCACAGGCTGAGCAGGTAACAGTGACATCAGAGGGCAGGATTGCTACGATATACTCGGGATAAGCCATACAGCACACACGCTGTGTGTGCAGCTGCCCCACGGCTGTGCTCCCATGGGCTCCCTGCACAGCCCCCCACGCTGCTCTCTGCCTTCACCAGGGAAGCACTCCTCATCCTCACCCGGAGCCACGGAGCAGCTGAACCCCTGAGGAAGGGCCGAGCAGGAACCCCACGTTCAGCGTTTGAAGTTGCAAAGCAGAAAACTCACGCTGCCAAAGAGAACCTCATGAAAGAGCTATCAGGGAGCACTTGGCACAGCTAAAGAAGCAGTCAGTCTGAACCTCTGTGTCATCAATAGGGATTTTTTTTTTTTTTTTTTTGCTGTGCTCACAGAGCTCCAAACATGGCAAGTGATCTCTCACGGAACGCATACTTCGGTGCTACATAAAAGCAGGTAGACACAGCCAAAACACACAGAACTCGAGCATATTCCCCTCTCTAACTGCCCGCTGCTCCCCCTGTCAACCACTTTATCATGTAAATTAGTTGAGCTGGAAGGGCTCCAATCCCTTCCAATAGAAAATGTCTGCACTGATAAAAGTAACAGAGACTAAATCACTCTTTCAGGAGCAGGAAAAAAACCGCCTCATCAGGCAAACTAAACAGGGGCTGCCCGTCTGTTTAAATAATGGGCTGCAATGCGTTACTGCAGCGCGGTCTGCGCCATCATTTCAAAGCCGATTGCGAGCCACGGCCGAGGCTGGGAGGGGACAGGAGGAGGAGAGCCCGGCGGGGGTCTGCAGCCGTGCCTGGGGTCGGGGCTGCGGGGAAGGCCTGCCGCGTCCTGCGTGAAGGACACTGCTGTGAGCGTCGTCTTTCAGAACTCAGCTGAACCGAACCGGGGCTTTGGGCACACTGTCACCCCCCCGTCCTGTGCACAGGGACAGATGTCTCCATCACTGCTGGGCTACAGCCCCGGTGCAACCCCACTGCCGTCCCTTGGGCTCCTCTGTCCTCCCCGGGTTTGGGGTTGTGACTCATCTCAACTTTTTTGCATTATGGAACCATATCATAGAATGGCCTGCGTTGCAAAGGAGCACAATGCTCACCCAGTTCCAAGCCCCTGCTGTGTGCAGGTCGCCAACCAGCAGCCCAGGATGCCCAGAGCCACACCCTGCCTGGCCTTGAATGCCTGCAGGGATGGGGAGGCATCTCATTCATTTTCCTAAGTCAGTGAGGTTGAGGAAAGGAGGTTCTGACTGCACGTCCCTCCCGGTGCCTGTCTGCCTATCCCTGTCCCACTGTGCCCTGAGCCCAGGTCTGCACCACTGTGACTGTGCACAGAGCAGTGGGGACAGTGCTGGCCGTGATTGCGTGGATAAGGCTGAAGACCCCCCACGTGAAGGTCCCACAGCCATCAGCACTGCCAGAGCCCTGCTGAGCTCCTGGAGTACAGGCAGACAGCAGCACCAGGCGGGATGCAGCCTCCTGGAATACAGCCTGACGTCTCCAACTGCGTCAGGTTTCAGTTTGTATCGGGGTGTTGCACAACCAAACCCTCACCCATCACCTTTCCCCCTTGTTCTAATGGGTATTTCTGCCAGTTTTCCCAGGCATGAGGTATCGAGGGGAGCCCCTCCACGCTGGTGGTGCTGGGGCTGGGTAGAAGGACAGCAGGACAGCACAGCTCCAGGCCTCTACAGGCATTAAAATATAAAATCTCGTATTTTAATGCATTTTGTTGCAGTTGATTGACTGCTGCAGCTATTCTGCAACAACTGCCTTTTGGTATTATTCACCATCTCTTCTGTTTCCACCTCAGACCCAACTTCCTCCTGCTGCAAAAAACAGCCGCTTCCCATGGACTGCAGCTTCACTCGCTGACCTCCATTGAGAATGCAAGACCTACAAGAGGCTCCATCAAAAAATACTTTCCACATGGAAAAAATGCCAAGGTAACCTTTTGCAGTGGAGGTCAGAAAGCCAGTCACTGCCACTCGCAGCAGTCCTAAGCCTATGGGACAGCCTGCTCCGTACACAAAGCCAGCTGTTCCCCGTGCCAGCGAGACACCTTCTGGCTTATGTACTTCCTTAAAAACCCTAACAATACACATATTATCACCTGCAACTCAGGAGAGGATCTTCACACAGCCCATTTTTAATTACATAACATTACATTCATTATCCATCGCTGTCAGTGCCGTCATTGTTACAGAAGATAAGAAATGCTGATGAGATGGCAGATCCTCTGTTAATCATCTGAATGACAGATCATTACTTGGGAGCAGTGCAGACAGTGCTCGTGTTTACTGAAGGCTTCATTTATGTTGCTCGGCCTTCGACTGCTCACGAATAAGTGCTCACACGTGAGCAGGCAGCAGGCTGGGATATCAGCATGCACACAAAGCAGTTTTTTGGAAAACAAGTGGTGGAAGTCGTCCCTGTGGGATCCTCACAGTCCTGAGCCACAAAAGCCAAACCAGCTGAACTCACCTGCAATGCACTGAGCCCCCAGGTGTCCTGGTGTAGGTCAGGGAGAAGAGGAAAGGGGACAGGGGACGTCCCTGGAGGTGTTCAAGGCGAGGTTGGATGGGGCCCCAGGCAGCCTGGTCTGGTATTACATATGGAGGTTGGTGGCCCTGCATGCAGCGGGGGTTGGAGCTTGTTGATCCTTGGGGTCCTTTCCAACCCAAACCATTCTATGATTTCATGATTCTATGATTCTATAATTCTATGATTCCATGATTCTAAGACAGGGGAAAAGGGAAAAGGTGAAAGGGAAAAGGGAAAGGAAAAGAGAAAAGGAATAGGGAAAAAGGGAAAAGAGAAAGGAAAAGGGCGAAAGGGAAAGGGGAAGAAAAAGAAGAAAGAAGAAGAAAGAAAAAAGAAGAAGAAAAATAAAGGAAAAGGAAATGAAAAAAGAGAGGAGAGAGTGGCAGCCTGGAGCTGGAACGAGGCACGCGGGCGGTCACGGCTCAGACAAGTCAACCAGATGCACATCACTGGCAGTGCTCCTCCAGCCCCCTTCCAGCAGAAGAACATGCCCGTGGCACACTGGGGAAGCCAGGTTCGTTACGTGCCCCCAGTCAACTCCTAGCAGCGCCCAGCATCACGGCAGCCGCGGGCAGAGCGCGTGCTCAGCAGAACAGGTCCACCAGCAGCAACACGCCGAGGCCTGCAGCAGCAGGGCTGAGCACGGGCTGCCAGCCACCCGCCCTCCCCTCCCTAATGCCTCTGCGGTTGTTTACAGATCGTGCGGACATGTTTACATATTTATCCTCAACAATGCCGGGTGAATAACTGACACTACTTAATTTATTTGTTTAATGTATCCTGTTAGCGCGTTCATGGCTGCCCGTGAGCAGGGAGCCGTTTCCTTGAATTAAGCCATTGTTCTAACAGATCCTGCAAACAGATTTGAGAAAATTGTTTTGGAGATGGGTTGGGAAATTCACAGGAAACAAAATAAAAGGAGCAGAGCTCAACTGCAGAGATTCATTTAACGTTGGAGGTGAATGTTCCTGAGCCTCCTAGCACTTACAGCTTGATAAAGCCCACATCCCTGTACGACCTTGCCTTTCCACATCTGAGGTGTCAACCGAAGATGTACAACTTTTTCTCAAGCAAGGAAAAAGCCTAAAAGGAGAGCAGCCGATGCCCCACAGCAAGACCTCCAACAGAACGAGCTGCCACCAGCAGTGCACACACACCATCCCACCTCTGGGTCTGCGACCCTGCTCGGGCGCAGGGCTGCAGTCACCGAGTTATCTAAAATCATGGGAACGGCGGAGTATCTCCATTCTCTGTCCCCCCTCCAACATTTCATCGTGTGCAATGAAACTAATTATATCTGCTGCAGAGATAAGTGCAGATGTGCAAGAGCGGCACGAAGCCCCAGCACCTGTGGAACAGGTGGAGCCAGTCCTCTTGGGCAAGTCGCGAACAAATGGACGCGCCTGCCATCCTCCCCCTCCGGAGCGTATTTTGGGACAGCAGCTCTGCCCGCAGCCCCAGCTGTCCCCTCTCACATTTCTCAGCCCCCGGCAGTGCTGGTGGGGGAGCGGAAGCAGCGCATCCCCGGACAGCGGGACGCCGTGCCATCACCCAGCGCGTGGCTGGCGGTGATGGAGGTGGGGTGAAGGCCTGCAGGCAGAGGGGATGCGCTCAGCTGGCAAAGCCTCGCCTGGCGATGCTGAGGAGGTGGCACCGGAGGAGACCCGGCTGCGGGCAGAGCAGGGACAGCCTGTGTGCACAGGCAGCTGAAACAAAGGAGGCTGTATTCAGAGATGATGGAGGAAGATAGAGAGAAAAACAAAAAACCCACAGAAATGAAAGCTTTCTACTGCTAATTGTGAAAAATGACAGGAAATGAGCAAGATGCCACTGCCAGGAGTGACGCTCGTGGTGCTGCAGTTGTCAGAGGGTTTGAGATGTGCTCCAACCTCAGGCACAGTGAGGCTCAGGCTCTGGGTACTGGGTACTTTCAGGTTTTGCCTTTTAAAAGCAAAAGAAATAAATTCATACGTGACATTACTGAGGGGTCTGGCATTGCACTCCATTTCAGAACCATTATAAGAGGCTCTAATTAAAGACAGGTCCTTCCTGTGACAAACGATGGGGATACCCAGAAGAGCTGCTTGGGGAACTCAGCCACAGAACAGCAGCTGCAGAAGGGCTGAGGATGCCCACACTCAGACCAGGGCTGCAGGGAGCAGAGATTTCCTACAGGAGGACACAGGGCTGTGGAAATCAGCACAGAAGGGAGAATCATAGAATCACAAGGGCTGGAAAAACCCTTGTAAGGCCAACAGGTCCTACCCCCATCCCCACCATGCCCACCGACCATGTCACTCAGTGCCATGAAAAACTGTATGAGGATGGTGGAGATCAAACCAACCTCATCCCTACAGCCAACCGAAGCACAGCTCATCTCACAGCAGAGCAGTGCCTTCCAAGTGCTGGGAGGAATGCCCACAGCTCACCCAGCCAGCACAGGAGATCTGCAGTCACCCACTGCCATAGTAGCAGTGATGTTTCTGAGTCAACAGGTGATGTGATTGCCGGCCGGCCACCGAGCCAGCTGCAGTGTAACTCGAGTGACACTGATAAGCAGTAATACTAGCCTGGAGAAATGTCACTGGGGTGGGGGTTTCATCTGAACTATCTTTAGCCAGCTAAAAGTTAATCACCTAAGCTCCCTGCACAGTCAGTGGAAAGTGACTGGGACCTCCAAAGGGTGATTCTGGTCTATTCTCGGCACGCCGCCTGCGCCGGGCTGAATCACCCTCTGGGGGGGACCTGCCCCCCATCAGCTGCAGGAGGCACCTTGCCATCACTGAACCACAGACCACCTGCTTCTGCTGCCTTCAGAGCACGCCTGTACCAGCATTAGCTTTGCAGCTCGTCTCCAGAACCACTTAGCTACTGCTTCAGCACTTTTCCAAATGGTTGCAGGACACTGCAAGACATCCCCCTCCCCCTGCCATCAACTGCCAGTTGGCCATGAGGCTTTCATCAGCCCCTCAGGTTGGTGGCTCCCCAGCCCTGACCCCTCCAACAGCCCCCACGCTGCCCCAGCATCCAAACAGGAATGCTGAAGGAAGTGGTGCCCACAACTCTCCATGGCCCCACAGCCATGGCAGCCCCCACAGCCATCACCACAGGAGGCCACAGAACCACAGAACCATTTGGTACTGTTCCGCTCCTCCAAGATCTCCAAACTCACCCCCAGCCCAACCCCATGCCCACTGCCCATGTCCCTCAGTGCCACGTCCCCATGGCTCTGAACACCCCCAGGGATGGTGACTCCATTACCCCTGGGCGGCTGTGCAGTGCTGAACACTCGTTGAGGAAAGAAATTCCTCCTAATAGCCAACCTGAGGTTGTGGCTTTCAAAAACAATTTGTCCCTACAAATCTGCGCCTACTATTCCTGATTCACTCATCCTTACACACTTGTAAACGGATACCAGTGGACAGCCTCAGTGACCAAGGACAGCCTGACTGCTCCACGGCTCCCCAGATTCCTGTTGCATTTTTCAGGAATGAGCCTTTTTCCCATTGTCACCACGTCCTTCCTTTTGCTCTCTGCCTCTCTCTTTTCGCACTTTGGTCCACTGGGAAGCTCCTTGCCTCGCCACGTTGGCTTCTGCTGTGTTTCCTGATCTTCCTGCACAACAGGACGGCTCGCTCCTGAGCTCGTAACACACTGTCTTCAAAACGAGTCTGTCATTTTTAGCTGGCTGAAGTTAGGCCAAATTAATCTCATGGCAATGACAGCGTCTTAAGACCAAGCAGTAACTGGAAGCCCTCAGCAGCAAACAAACGTGTTTTGTTTGCCAGGGCAGGCTGGTGAGCCCTGTTGCTGGGCAGTGCATCCACTCTGGGCCTTGACTGAACTGTGATTCCTGCCCACCCCAGGCCCTGCCACGAGGCAAAAATGTAATACTTCAAGGGAAGTCCCAGCACAAGGCCAGCCTGGAGCAAGAGCTGAGCGCCCATCAGCTGGTTGGGCCAGAACTGGATGGACCTGCAGCGCTCTGGTCGTACCCACCAGCACTGGGTGGGTCACTGGCCAGGCGTGAGAATTGGGTCACCAGGACCCACACAGAGCAGCAGGTCACCCAACAGACTGCTGACAGTGAACAGGAGATGGGCAATTGATTATTAATTAGACTAGAGCAGGGCGATCACTGTTTATTACTTTGGGAGCAGGAGAAGTCATTCACGTCTCAGATCCCACCATCTGCTGGCTTGGGCAGCAGGGTACCACAAGTCCCAGGAGCACTTCTGCTTCTTGGAAGAGGCAACCAAGGCACGAATCTGAGACAACCCCAGCAGTTCCATGCCAGGCTGAGTACCAGGAGCACCAGGAGCACCACGAGCACCGCGAGCACTAGGTGCACCGGGAGCACTGCCTTGCCAACATGTGGATTTACCAAGTGTTGCTCAGAAAGAAGGACCAAAGCTTCCCAGGCCATTGCTGCAGAGAGTAGAATGTGTTTTATCATGAATCTTCATGCCTCATTCCAGAAAAATAACACCAGCATCTCTCCATCTGAAACAGAGCATTGGAAAGGACTTGGAATGGACTAGCTAACAGAAAGTCACGGTCGTGAGTTAAAGCCAGGAAGTGCTCTCTCATTTACTTTGTGAGTTAACAAGCTTCGTCGGATGCAGAAAGCTCTAGAACAGCTGCCTACACCTCAGCTTTAAATATGCTGCCATATAAAGATGGCAGATCGAGATTCCCAGAGGAAAGTCAACACTGCGCCCTTTGCATGACAATGAGGAGTAAAAATGAGGTGTGAACACTAAGAAAACCTTAAGGGAGATGAATGGAAGTCTTCAAGAAGCCCATTTCTGATCCGAAGATAAGCCTGAACATTTAATCTGAAATGCTAACGAGGGAGGAAAGCTGAAGAAGATCTGAGGAAGGATTACCATCTATTTTGGCTCAAGGCAGTTTCTGCAGCATCCTTTCCCCCTCCCACTAGGAACAATGCACCCTGGCCGCCACAAATCAGTGGGATAAGTGACAGTGCTTTCACGGTGCCACATGGAAGTAACAAAATGCAGGAAGCATTCCATCAGATGTCACTTAGCAGTGATATCATGGGGGAATTTGGGAATGGGATTTGCCTGCATAGCAGGAATTCTTCAGTCCGGGGACAGGGGGGAAGCAGAAAAGGCAAGAGGGGCAGGATCTAATCTTGGCCTCTTGAACCAACAGGAGAGATTGCTCAGCTCCAACCTCACCTTGGGGAGCAACCACACGGTTTGGCATTTTGTCATTTTACTGAGCAGGCTCGATTCCTTGTTGACCAGCCTTAACCACGGGATACGACAGCAGAGGGTACCTCCCCTCCACAGGGTAACCAAGTGCTAAAGGCTGCTGATACTCATACAGGAGAGAGCTGTAGGAGGAATGCTGAAAATGTTTTTTCTGTTGCTGTTTTGTAAGGAAGTAAATACCTTGAATGAGTTTCTGAAGACAGATCACGGTTACCAGGGCCATTACAAATGTGAACCCCCATCCCTCCTCTGTGTGCCATGGTCCTTCAAGGGCCACGGTGCCATCTGAAAGCCAGTCTCTATCAGGGGAATGGCCCCAAGAAATGCAGATGATAGAAGGGCTGCAGAAAGAACATCCAACCCAGACCCAGAACAGAGGAAGAGGATCTAAACCCCAACTCCAGCTTCTTGTGCACCACGGGGAGCCCAGGTTGTGTTGCTGCCTGCCTGGCTAAACAAGAGAAGGCCAGACCGCAGTGAGATGAATGCTTGGTGGTGTGACTACAAGTGTGCTTTTCCTGAGCACATGGCGTGCATGTGAGCGCACAAGTGTGAGAAAGACACTGAAAATTAAGGATGTGATTATGAAATTACCCAGCTGCCCACTTAGGACTTAGCAGCGCCGTGCGGCGCATTATCTCATGTGGCGCATGTGGGCTGGTGCAGAGAGGGCTGCTAAGCTCACACGTGCAGGGAAACCAACTTGGATCCTGGAAGCAACACTGCTAACAAGGCGCTCCACCTAAACTAATTAGCCCTGCCTTTCAACAGGCTTAATTAGGTGGGGCACCATCCTGTGCTGTTGTGGCTAGACAGCTTCCGGTGCGGGAGCCGGCTCCTGGTGGTGAGCCCGGCGCTGCTGCGGTGCCACGTGCCGTGGTGTGCATTGAGGGGCTCCTGGCTGTGCCCCCAGCAGCACGCAGGTGGTGGGGGGCCTCTTCTCTCAGCCCTGTGCAAACCGAGTGCCTGCAGCCCTGCTGATGCTCTGACACTCCTTGGGAAACCATGAGCGGACCTTCACAACAGGCTAACAAGGAAGGGACTATCCGGGCAGGAGAGCAGCGCAACTGCCTTAGTTCAACAAAGGGAAAAAAGGCCGCAGAAGATGATGTTTTCATCCACATACCCAACCACAGCCACGAAAACAGGTTTTGAACCGGGTTAATAAATCCAATGTTCTGCATATTTTGTGAGAGTGAAGGCCCTGTGAGCAGAGTGAAACAAATGCTGGATAGGAAACGGAAGAAGAACCTCAGGGATGGTGCCTGCAAGTGCTGCGCCTCATCCACCCAAAGAGCTCCTTTCGGCCACTGGCAACAGATAGACAGAATTAATTAATAAACCTAGCTCTTCAAGAGGAGAATTGCTCAGGGTGTTTAAAATGAGGGTCAGAATAAAGCCACCAAAGTCCCCGCAGCGCTGCACAGCGTGTTGCTGCTAAGAGGTGAGACCTGCTTAAATCAGATCCCTCGGCTCTGAAAAGGTCACAGTCTCACATCCAGGTGTCCTCCCTTGTGTCTCAGTTGGGTTTCCTCAAGGTCTTCAATAGGAAAGAAGAACGTGGCTCCTGAAGGCACTCAGACACAACTCATAGGAGCTCTTTAGGACACACGTGAACCTTTGTGCCTGCACTGCCTGCGCTCAGCCTTGCAGAGACTGGCCATGAGGTCACCCCTTATGGTTTCAGCCACCATGCCAGACATTCAAATCATATTAATTAAAAAATACAATTAAACAGATTTCTTGTGACCTATCTTTGATGATGGAAGCTTAAAAAACTGATTTATTTTGGAATTTTGATCTGTTTTCCTACAACAGATACGTCACATACTCAAAGGGTAATGAAGTCTGCCTCGTTGATTTACCTTCTCTGAACTTCTGGCCCTTATTCAGCCTCTCCAAACCAAGGGATGTGACCACCACCTTACTGAAAGACACGGATGTGGCACTGTGCATTGAGCAGAGCCACTCGGGCGTGCAGAGCGTTGTAAAAAGTGACCTGTTCTGACATATTTGGGGCTGAAGTGATACTGTGAGTAAGCCCTATCAGCCCATCTGCCACTGTACTCAGCAGCACCGTGGGATTGCTCAGTGCAGACCGTGGGCTGCTCACAGAGCAGAACCTGCAGAAACTGCTTGAGCGATCTGGAAGCACATGCAATTCAAGAAGATGTTACTTCATCTGTGATCCTCCAGCTTCTGGAAACGAGGATATCTCACTGTCGGGGCAACGTCACTCCAGTGGCTCAGTGGCGATGCCCTGGGACTTACGGATTCAGGGCGAACACATCCAGACATTAACTCTGCAAATGCCCCATACCACAGAACTGAAGTCTTCAGACCTGCAGCAGCTGAAGGCAGAGCTGGACCCTCCACTGCACCAACCGTTTGCACTGACTTACCCCAGCCAACAGCTGCTCGGGGCTGTGACTCAGTGCACTGCGTGTTTACCAAACCGCACGTACAGCCCTTTAAAATAATCTGTTTAAAATCACAGATGAAGTCCCACGGGTAAAAGGGTGGGGAGGAAGAGGGAGATGCCAGTATCCTACGAACCGGCATCATTTGTTTTGACAGCTTTTAATATTCCATACTAATGGCTTCACGTGCCGAGCTGCACCGTGTCAACTCTGTGTCAACTCCAAGCCAGGGACATCACACCCTGGCCACCAGCTCTTACAGAGGGGACATTTAGTTTGGATTTTAGGGAGAAATCTTTACCCCAAGGGTGGTGGTCTGAAGGCCCAGCCACCAGAACGTGGTGCAGGCAGAGGGTGAGCCCCAGCAGGCTGGGAGGGCAGGTCACATCCCCACAGTCACTGCACGGAGCCCCCGCTGCCACAACGTATTATTTAAGACCTTCAAAATGTATTTACTTAAGGCCTTCAAAATATACTTCTTTCAGCACCTTGAACCCGATTCAGGGAAATCAAAATGCCCGCTAGATGCGCGGCACGCTTATTAACAACCTTGGTGAAAATATCAGATTAAATGGACGTGGGAATCAAAATGTTCCCCACTGAAGGTCAGATACGGGTTGTCCTACTGCAAATTACTGCGGTGGCTCCTCTTTAAGTCTCACGCCCCATGGCACCTTTCAGGATCTCTTGCACAAGAGGCACCTCATGTTCACCTTGGCCAAAGTCTCAGCGCTCCAACTAACCGCCCTTCTCTGAAGTAATTAATTCTGTCGAATAAGTTCAGTGAAATCCACACCATTTCTGCGAAACATCTGATTTTCAGCTGCCCGGGGCTTTCCATTTAAGGCAATTTGTAATAAAAGGCATTCTAGCAGCACACTGAATTGACCGCATTTGGATGTGTGACAAAGGCAGGCTCAGAACAAGCACTGCTGCTGAAAAATGCGGTGCGAGGACCATCGCTTCCCGTCTTCATCTCTCCTGGTTCCTCATCTATAAAGTGTGATTAGCAGATCTTTGGCTCGTACCTGGGGAGGACGTTCCCACTGCACATAGATGGAAATACTTCAGAGCTTCACGCAATAAAGCTGAAACCCAGGAAGCTGCTAACAGCTCGTGGCATTCTCACAACAGGAATTTCGGGAAATACCCTGCCCAAAGAACTCGAACAAAGGTGAAGGCCCAACACGTGTGTTGGAGGAGGATCTGGATGCGGACCACGGCCCGTAAAGCACCACTGCTAACACAGGAACCACGCCGGTGGGGCTGGAAAGTCGTGTCTGGATTTCTCTTCATCCAGAAGCAGCTCTGGGAAGAGGGAAAGCACATCACAAACGTAAGCACAGCCCGTGTGCTGTGCCCTGCTTCCATCACACAGACAGCATTCAGAGAATTAAAACACTGGGGTGACCACAACGTGCTGAGTGCACAGCAACCTCCCTGCACAGCTGCCATCCATCCTCTGGGCTCCGTGCAATGATGGCGACGTAAGAAAGTTTTGCAGAGCGTGGAGATGGGGTTGGGGAGCTTTCATACGTGCAGATGTTTCATTGCCTCCTGGAAGCATACACTGACAGCAGGATACTTAGACCGGAGCGTCCACTTCCAAAAGCACAGCTTTTAAAGACATTTGATTCACTGCTCAGTAACTGCCACTGCTGATGGCTCCTGGTGCACATCAAAGCCCAGCACCAAAACCCCACACCAAAACCCCATCACCAGGTGCCTGGCCTCGGCCCTGGCCCCCACCCCATCCCATGGCAGGAGGCTCCGAGCCGCACACACAGTGCTGTATGCAAAGCAAAAGACATCAGCTGCGGAATCAATGCAGCGCCAGATTCCGTGGGCTCCTTTTATGGCTGCTTTTTGTTTTGATTAAACGCCTGAATGCACAACCAAGTCAATCAACAACACCTCTGGACATGAAAATATACCCCATCGGGACTTATTCAGATGATTTTTAAAGCGTGCTCTTAAATCTCTGCAAGCACACCTACTCTGCCAGCAAGCAAAGACCGAGCATCTTTTATTAATAACCATAAATAATTAACAGTTGTTTCCTTTCTGACAAAAAAGAACCCCGATTACACAGCACTTTAGGCTGTCACTTACAGACACTTTGCACAGAGGAAGCAATATTACACAGAACAGCTTTACCAGCTGCACCAGGACATCACCCTTACACAAATAAGCACAACATCCTTTAGCATCAGCAATCCTCCGCTCCTTCTTTTAGCTCTACCCAGAATACACGTTGATTTCAAGAGCCATTTTTACCCCCTGTGGTTGTTAACCTGTAACTGTAGAGCTAAGCGCACAGATCGTAGCCCTGCTGGGGGCGATGGGCGCTCATCACCCCCTGCACATCACCTGCTGCCCACCAGGGCTGCCATCACCCTCCTTCCATGCTCCCACCCCTAGACCAGCCGTGATGTGCTCAGTGGGAGCCCCTGCCCAGCCACGACCCGAAATTCAGCCGCCAACAAAGAGTTCACAACAAAGATACTCACTTCTCCAAACACGACGGCACAGCGGCTGACAGCAGGGATCAGAGCCGACAGGACAACGCTGTGAACATGGGGACTGGCCAAGGACGGGCTGCTGCTGCTGCTGGGAGTCGTGCAGGGCACTAACCTGGGAACAGCCCTGCACAGAGATGCAGCCTCTCACGCTCCCATGGTCAGCTGTGTCCGGACACAATGCCGCAGCACAGAGCTCAGCCTCGGGGGAGGAAGAAGAGGCTTATATAGAGCTGCGGGGGGACGAGCCGTGGGTGCTGTCAGGAGCCCATGGCAGCTCTCACTAGCTGCAAAATGCTGCTGACATGGAAGCCGAAGGGGCTCAGCTCGGTGGGACAATGAAGAGCCCTGCTCATCGCTAAGGCATGCACTGCCCCGCAACCTAACAAACAGCTCCGCCTGCCAGAAGTTTGGTTTGGGTGCTTTTGTTTGTTTTGCTTTCTTCTTTTTTCTTTCTTTCTTTCTTTTTTCTTTTTTTTTTTTACAGTCCAAGTACATATTTCTCAAACTCATATGGAACTGATTCAGTACGTTGAAGGCTGCAATGTCAAAATCGCACCCACACCAACTATTATCGTTCTATACAGAAAACAAAAGAAACACAGATTTTATCAACTCTGAGATTAGCGATGGCAAAGTCTTATTGTCTCCACAGAGGCCTTAAGCAATCCCGCGTGAATGGGAGCTGAGTAAAGCAGCACAGGGCTCCCGGGGCTTGACCTGCCTTTAAAGAGCAGAGTGAACACGGGGACAAATGAAAGCACCACTGCGGAGATCTCCTCATTGCCACCTTGGGCTGGCAGTTGCCTGGATCGTTCACAAAGAAAGCATCCATCAGCGAGATGCCCTTTTAATAACCTATGACTGTTTTGATGGGTTTATGCTACATAGCAGGGTGTGGGATCATCAGTGAAATCACAGAACCACAGAGCCGTTCAGGATGGAAAAGCCCTTTCAGCTCCCCCAGTCCACCCTACGCCCACTGCCCTCAGTGCCACCTCCCCACGGCTCTGAACACCCCCAAGGATGCTGACCCCCATCCCTGGGCAGCTGTGTGGTGCTGAGTGCTCTTTGGAGAAGAAATTTCCCCCAGCTGCCCATCTGCCCCTGCCCTGCACAGCGTGAGGCCGTCACCTCTCATCCCGTGGCTGTTCCCTGGCAGCAGAGGCTGAGGAGCTGTGGGGAGCAGTGAGGTCTCCCCTGAGCCTCCTCTGCCCAAGAAGGACACTGCAGCCCCCACGGCACTGTGCCCCACTGGGAGCGAACGGCCCGGAGCTGAGCACAGCACCGAGCTGCAGCCCCACCAGCGCCGAGCATGGTGAGAAATGACAACCTCAGCCAACAAAGCAGTGCTTTGGCCCCTCATCTTCACAAACACGCAGCTGCCGACATACCTGCTATCCCGTCCAAGGATCCCCGCACCCGTGTGAGGACACCCCATACACAAAGCCCCTTCGGAGCCCCCGCCTGACCCGGGGCAGGTGGGATGTGGGCAGGCGTGGGACCGCCCCGCACGCAGGGGTGTGTGAGCACGGGGAGCCCCGCCGGCACCGCGGGCGGCAGCTGGCCCCGAGTGACAGGCTGCTGATGGCAGCAGCACGTGGAGCATCTTCATGTGACACTCGCAGGTGGGGCAGTGGGGAAAACAGTTTTCATCTGTTGCTATGGAGCCGCAATCGGCTTGTGTGTCTTCAGAGCCTGCCGAGGAGAAACGAGGGCTATTTTCTTATATAGATGTCATGAAATGTATCCTCTCAGAATTTCTGGAGTCAAAGGCTAAGCAGGTTTGCCCGGATACCTTCTGCTACTTGATCTACAAATAAATCTAGCCGGGAGACCTAAAGCGGGTGTCACTTTTCAGCCGGAGCTGATCCCAAAAAATCACTCTTTGGCCTCATTTGGAGTTGTTTATGTGTGCGGGGGCACAACGGTGTGTTAAATAAAACGGGGCCATTATCTGCGCACCAACGGAGGCTTCAGAAGTGAAGGGAAAAAGAAGAAGCCTCAGAATCGCAAAGCCCAGCGACTTCGGAGAAACTTTTCCCTCATTCTCTCCAATTGCTAAAAGAAAACCTGATGTTCTTCTTTTAAAATGTGCCTGCCTCTAGGTCTTTGGCACAGGTTTGCCGATGGGAGGGCCGGCAATCTATTTAATGACTGCATTGACGTCAATAGCATAACTGAAATACTTACTAAGATGCATGAGTCCAACTTTCAGGGGGTGTGTGTTCGCAGGCAGGAGCAACACACGAAACGGACTGCGTGGGAACGAACTGCCCGGGAAGAGCAGGAGCGGTGCCGGCTGTCCCAGCGCGCTCCGAGGGCACTCACCGCTCCTCTGCTGCAGGGAACCTTCCCGGGTCACTCTGAAACACCTCTGCTTTCTCCAAGCAGCAGGAATCGCTTCACGTTCGACAGCCCTCAGCACCGCTCGGTCACGTCACAAGCTGCCATCCATCTGATTTATTCTACAGTTGCTAAGCTAGCATCATCATGGCAGTGCATTCAGAATAGTGTGCAGGGAGTCCTGTTTAGGGACAAGCTTCCAGCACCATGCTGCTATGCACACGCAGCTCTCAGCTCAGCTCCACGGTGCTGCGTGGCTCCCTGTCAGAATCACAGCACCAACTCATCCCAGCCACCCGAAAACCATGGGATGCTGCAAGTCCTCACTGCTGGCAGCCCAAGGCACGCCAACAGGACCTCAGCATGAATCATCTCTCTTGTACCTGCGCAGCGCCAGCTCCTCGCGAGAGCAAAGCCCCATCTGACTGCATGGAGCTGATGGGTGGCTGCAGAGCGGGACCTGGTACACCTGGTACCTCCTGCAGGAGCCGGGACTCTCAGTCGCACAGGCACTGGTGTTATCCAGTCCTTTGTTTATGCTTTATACAAACCTTTGCGCACGAGTCTGTGTACATCTTACACCCACATGAAAAATGAGCGAGTACGAGCTTTGGGTTCGTGTAAAGGCATGCGAGCAGTGCAGACAAACGTGCGGATGGGCAGGAAAGCAGAGGCTAAGGCACAAGCAAAAGGAATACCGAGCTCTCCCTCCCACCCCCAGAGAGGAACTGTAACAGAGCTTTAATCCCACGAGCCCCGAGAAGCCTGTGTGACACAGCCCAAAGTGCCAACCCCCAAAGCCTCGGGTTGCAAAGCTGATCAGTGATATACCTAATGATGTATTGCATTGCTAGGTAATTAATGGTGAGCTCGTGCTGTAATTATGCAGTGCTGAAGGCACCCGAGGGGCAGCAGCAGGAGCTCTGCAGTGCTGCCAGCAGCACATTGGTGCAGTGACCCATTGGGGAACCAGTGTGCAAAGATGCCTGGTGCTCATGGGTCGGGTCCCATTGGCCAGCTGCACTCCTGGAGGCTGAATGAGGCATGGATGGCTTAGCTGGGAGGGAATAAGGCTCAGTCAGAAAAACAAGCTCAGAGGAAGGAACAGAACCAAGCAGGGGCTGCCAGACCTGTTGCTGGGCATGGGTTTTATCAGCTGAATGGATGGAGCTGAAGACCCCTCATGAGTGCCCAGGGTGGTGAACTGAAAAGAGCAGCGCCGAGGGTTGGAGCTGAGATCTGAGGAGCACTGAGATCAAACAAAATGACTGCAGCACAGGTCACGTTAAAAGAGAAAAGAGAAGCACATGGGAAGGGAACGTTGCAGAGATGAGCACGGCACTGCTTTTCTATTGCTAATTTCTGTGACAGTGGAAAAGGAGGTGGGGCAGCACCTGTTCCAAACACAAACCTTCATAACCGTGCTCTGCAGCACTTTGCACAGCCACGAACCTCACGATCCCAACCAGTCCCATCATCCTGCCCAGCTGCAAAGCACAGGAGCTAATTAAGGATTGATGCACTTTTTGCTGCCGCTTCATATTTCCATGCAAAGGTTCCTTAGGTAACTCACACAAGCACTTTTGTTTGTTCCTGTGATCTGCAGTTATAACAAAATAACAGGAAAAATCTGCCAGGTTTACTTAAGCTGATACCAAGGACAAAACACAGGATGTCCAATGCATATCCCTCTTCCTTTTATGGCTTGGTTATAAGGTTAAGAAAGCTCTGAAACCTCCAGTGACATCAGTGTGGGCTTGGGAACCGCTCTGCCCCACCAAGAGCCTGACCAGAATTGTTCATGATTTCAAGAAAATGAAAGCAAGAAGAAGAATTTCATCACCCAGCACAGACCATCCGTTTCGCCATGGGCCTGGGTCCCGTGTGATGCAACTCCTCAGCAGCACACGGACACCAGATTTGGATCCTCTGTGTTGCAAACGACTGACAAACCCCTAAGGCTCTGCTGGACCAACCAGCTGGCGTGCATTACTTGCAGTACGAAGCTGAGCACAGTTTGTGTCCCCCCAGGGTAATTCTATGAATGCACGCTGGTTTGCTTTAAACCCTGAGTCCTGCACTTCTCGTAACAGGATATAAATCACTCTGCTAACGACAGACAAGAGGAGGCACACGCAGGGTGCACACAGCAATGCCAATCGCTTGTGGTGCTGCATCTATGAATCAACGTGTGACATGGGAGAGCTAAAATCAAACGCTGAGCTTTGCTGGTGAACCCATCCAGAGAATGTAACACATTTCAGTTAAGACATGTCCTTCTATCTAGAAGGGAGCAATACGGTGTGGCCCCAATCTAAACCTCACCACTTCCTCCTCCAAAACTTGCAGGGAAGGCACAGCATCCCTTCAGGCACAGCGAGAAGGGCTGCTGGGAACATCCCTCCTTCCACTCATAAATCCTGGATCAACACACTGAAAGAAACACCCTGAACCCCTTTGCTCTTTCTGCACTGAAACGGCATCTTCCTTAGGAAGCATCCTTGTTCTCTGAACAAGGTGAAAAGCACGGCAGTGGCTGTAAGGGATGAAGGCAGGCAGTCCCCAGAAGAAAACCAGTAGTGGGAGGAGAGAGCAGCCCCACAACCCCCAGCACGCGGCCGTGCTTCCTTGTGCAGGAAATAACACCATTTCCTATCAACCTCAAGCATGTTTCTTATCACTGCTGCCTGCAAACTGTCGCAATGTACTTCAGTTACTCACCTATCCGCACAGCACAGAAACACTAAAACTGTGAGTCAGGAGCACCAGGGCTCAGCTCATGACGTTGAGAGTGGGCTTCCCATCAGTTGCTGTCTCCTTTTGGGTCCTCCAGAGCAACACAAGCCTGCTGTGCAGCTGCAAGCACCAGCCCCTCAGTCAGAAAGGGAACTGGAGTGGCTGTGGGCTCCAGGCATCAGGAGCTGGGGTTACCTGTGGGGTTACCTGTGGGGTTACCTGTGGGGTACCCGGCATCCCTCTGCTCGTGCTGGAAGCGCTGTGCAATAGCATCGTTTCCTCCATGTCCACAAAGTGTTAAGAAGTGGAAAGCAATTGTTTCCACAGCAAGCATTAAGAAAATTCATCTAAAAGTTCCTGGAAGGGAATTATCTCCCGGCTATCAGATTCTGTAAGCTACATAAACAGATCTATGCAAAGCTTATGAAATGTTCCATGAATCCTTTCACATGGGCCAGAAAAGCAAAGTCTCGCTCAGAGCAGTGCTGGAAGAAGTTCTGTGTGCACTCCTGCCAGCCCAGCTCTGCTGCTGCTCCCTGGGCAGCGTGCAGGAGGACCTTCACGCCATCGCTGCTCTCTCTGCAGCCACCATCTCCACATTCCACCAACAAGTTTTGAGGAATCCAAGCCGGAAATCTCCCGGACTGTTCTCGTCCCCAGACAGTAAATAACACACAGTGTGAAAGGAAATGAGAGTTACTCAGGCTGTGCACGCTGCAATAACATGGCTTTACTCAGTCCTCCTAGCATAGACGAGAGGCCGAGATCACACCTTACACACCAGCACTCCTCCAACCAACCACACCTCCTCCCCCGGGGGGGTAACAATTGCATCGGTGCCAGAGGGCCAATGCTCATCCAAAGAGGGTCCCCCCAAGGCTACAGCACAGCATGCACACCCGCAGGCAGCATGCTTCTCGGGCTGGCAGTGCAGAGCTCCCCTCAGTGCCATTCACCCCCATGGTGGAGCCGAGCCCAGGCTGCGTGCTGCAGCCACCGACCCAGCGTGGGGACGAGCGTGAGGTGAGCAGTGACCGACTTTGCTCCCAGTCAGTTGCTTAAATGTGGTATTTCAAAAGACTGCAAACAAACGTTGAAAGGAAAAATACGCCGTTCTAGGGCAGCCTAACAAAAGCCAAGGGAGTTTCACCCGAGAGAGGTTTCTGAGATCGCAGTTTTACATAGATCACATGGAAGCAAACTGAAATAAACAGGATAAAAACTACAGCTGTGCCTGAGCCTGTTGGAGGCTGTAGGCTGCTGCTTGCCCAGGCCTGCTCTGCACGGGGACTCGGAGGAATTGCAGTCACTGTGGCCATGACTATCAAACCAAAATCATGTTCTACCTTATGCTAGCACGAGGGTAAACACAAACCCCAAACCATTTAAACAGCAGCAACCTCAGCCTGGCGGTGCTCCTGCGTCGGTTTTGCAGGAGAAACCCAGAAGGAGCTCAGCACTACACGGGGCTGGGGGAGCAGAGGACCAGCCACCAGTAAACCCATGTGCAATAAACCTTCCTCTCTGCTGGCAGGTGATTGCTGAGGACCCACACATACCTTGCAGGTTCACTCTGGAGACAGGTGGCTGACTCGTTGCAGGAGATCTCCTAAAAGGAATAAAGAATACTCCATCAGCAGGTGCTATTTTCACACCTCAAGCACCGCCACTGCTAATACTCACAACTAAAAGGCTGTTGTCAGGTTCACAAAGAACCCTAAAACACTTCCAAACGGTCAGCAATTCATAAGCAATACAATATACCTGCCAGAAAAATCCAAACGCCTTGTGTCCCTTGGCTAAGCACACACACACATGTGCTAGAAAGAAGACACAGCAGAAAAGATGTGCCCTCATCCCACACCTTATCTGCTGCTTTGAGGTCCAGCTACACCCGGAGGCCAGCAAGGGCTGGGTGCTGTGATTGCAGGGCTCACTGGGGCCCCACATCAAGGCCTTTTCTTGAGCATGTTTCACCAACCAAGTCTGGCCCAAAGCAATGCCCGCTGTTGCACCGGTGCGCAGGTACAGGGCTACAATGGAGATGCAAGGCTTCACATCCCACCATCAGCAGCCTGAGCAGCACCCACAAGCACACAATGAGATGCTGCAGCCGCTGGCGTGAGCTCCAAAACAAAACAGAATGGCATTTCTCAAGTAGAAGCAGCAGCTCCGTCAGGGAACAGTGGATTCCAGGAGGGCTGAGAGCTATCTGCAAATTTGGCTGACGTTAAGCAAGCAGGTTGGGCTGGAAAAAATGGTGCAATATTTCTCCAAACGTCAAAAGATTCCATTGTGACGTCTGCCAAATAAAACTGTTAATTTTTCAAGTTGAAGCCATTATTCACCTGAAAAAGAAAAGAAAGAAAGGGAAAGAAAGGGAAAGAAGGAGAAAGAAAGGGAAGGGGAAAAAAAGATAAAAGGAAAAAGAAAAGGAAAAAGGAAAAAGAAAAAGAAAAGGAAAGAGAAAACGAAAAAGGGAAAAGAAAATGGAAAAGGAAAGGAAAAAGAAAAGGAAAAGGAAAAAGAAAAAGGGCTTCTTTTGTAAAGAAGTTAAAAGGAGATAAAAATCAAAACAGTCTGTTTGAGATTGAGGACAGTATTCCAGGCTAACCAGAAACGAAACTCGGGGCTTCTGCTTCCCAAAGGGGTTTCGGAGAGCTTCCAACAGAAGGCGGATCCCCCCCAGCCTCCCTCCCAGCCCAACCTTCTGACTCAGCCACTGAACTGAAATATCCATTTTCTGGCTGTTTCTCCTTTGAAGCTGCATTCAAAGCTGGTGAGCGGCTCCATCCCGCTGCCGCCGCAGCTGCAGGGGTTCCCCAGCGGCGCTCCAGGAAGGCCAAGCGGGTGGGATGTGCAGGGGCGGACAGAACACAGCCCTGCTTCACAGCCCCTGTCCCAACCTCCTGCCCGCCAGCAGCCCGGAGCTGAGCGGGGCTCCCTTCACTTTTTGGGTGCTTTCCAAAAGTTGTGCTTTTTTTCCAGGCCCCGGATTCTTCGAAGGGCTCAGCCTGCTGTGCTGGGTGCTGACTCCTCTGAAAATCTGCCCCGACCTGCCTGCACGGAGCCTTTGAAAACTGAAATCTTGGAATCTTTGGAAAACAGAAACTCCTCATTAGGGACAGCCAGTATCACAGGAGATGCGCTGCAGGTATCTCCAGCCGCCGGTGCAGAGCTGTGCCCTCGGGGGGCGGGGAGGGGTGAGCTCATGTTTGGAAGGGTATTCCCCACTGCACGGCTTGGAAATAGAACAGCACCCCTCCCAGCACCCTCCGTGACGTCCTGCCTGCGCCCATCCCAGTTTCTACAGCAGTGAACTGCCACTGATCCACGTCCTGACACCGCTGTCCCTTCTGGGAGACCGCAGCCCATGGCTGTCACATGGAGCTGCTGTCAGATCCCCTGCTCCACATCTGCCAAGCCCGGCCTCTCAGAAGCCATTAATCACACTCTCCTCTTTTCCACTCAGGAAATGGTCTGAAAAAACCCTGATGTTACCGTCCAAAAAAAAAAAAGCTATTGTTATTCATTGTGTGCATAATTTTTTTTCATTGTTTTTCAGCCCTTCAGATTCATACGGTTCCAGCATTTCTGTCAATAAGCGGGGCAGCAGCCTCTTCTCCTTTCCTGGAACAGCAGGGGTGGAGGAGGGAGGAAGGAGAGGAAGGGGTTAAAGAAGAGCAGAGTTTCCCATGATCCCTGAAGCAGAATCTTAAGAAGAATGTCGTGTGTCATGAGACATATGATAAAATCATGAGCTGGCAGCACGGCGTAACCCGGCAGGGCTGCTTGGAGACCATGTGGGAAGCTCCACAGCCCCTGGAAGCACATTCGGCCACGGACTGGGACGTTGGGCGTGTAAGGGTTTCAACATTTGATGACTTTGACTTTGGCTGGGCAAATGGCTTCGTGCCTCAAGCAGATCTGGGAATGTTTTCAGGAGGACCCTGCGAGATGCCTCTGCGTCCGACAGGTTACGCCCTCGCTTCCTTCCGGCCCCAAATTCAGATTCCTCATTAGGAACTGCCAAAATACTCAGGCGATTCAAAAAAAAAGCAAAGCAGGAAAAAAAAAAAAAAAGAAAAAAAGAAAAATAACAAGGAAAGGATCCTTTATTCCAGCCATCTGTTTTTCTATTCGCCTCCATCTCGGAACGTGGCGATTCATTTCCCATCACATCTTGCAAACAGAAATCAACGGGAGGAAAGCTCCGTGCCCAGCAAGACGCCGGGTGCGCGGGGAGCTCAGGGCCGCGGCGGGCACCGCGCTGCCCCCAGGGTGCCGCACTGTGCTGCTCTGCTGCGGGCGGCGGGGCAGAAATGGGCGACGAGCGCTGGACCCATGGAGGCGGGACCCCGCGGCGCGCTCAGGCGCTTTGGCGCCCCCATGCGGCCGAAGCCGGGACGGCGCCGGCCCCGCCGCCCGCTGCCCGCTCCCCCACCGCCGCCCGCTCCCTTTGGCTCCCCGCTTACTTGTTGGCCGTCCCGTGCAAATTGGTGAGCAGCGTGAAGTTGTTCCTCACGCTCCGCAAGCTGGCCAGCACCTGAAGCGAGCAGAAGGGATTTGTGAGCGCTTCTCAAGGCAAACCTTTCCAAGTCAGCCCCGTGCAAGAGGCAGCAAGCTCCCAACTCACCTGTGCGAAAGGTGTGACGATCAGGTCATCTCCGTGCCTGGGGGGGAATGGAGAACGTGGCTGTAAGTCACTGTGGCTGGGTGGAAGGACAGCACGCCCATCACTACACGGATGGATGCCCTGCGTGGCCGTGGCAGTGTGTGGGGATGGCTGTGGGCACTGCTGGCACAGTGCAGGACAGCCAGGAAACTCAGCGCGCTCGTATTGCGGTGGAAAAACCCATCACGGCCCGGGTAAAGGTCAGCTCTGAGTTTCCTGGCTTTTGTGTCACCGTGCTTCACATTATCCAAACAGTGGATGTTTCATCGTGGAAGATTTGAGCAGAAGATCTGAGGGAAGGACAGCATCACCAGCACTGGGAGGGATTTCTTGGCAACGCTGCACAAAGCACTCACACAAGAAGCCTGGGCTCAGGGCTCTGGGCAGGAGGGATGCTCTGCTCCCCCTGTGGGAATTCACCACACCTCCCATTGAGATTCAGGTTTCTGCTGCATGGAAAAAACTGGTAGGGCTTTTACAGCAGCTACACTTTTTTGTTTAAGAGCATTTTTTGTGTTATGGTCACTTTAAACTCTAAACTGTGCCTTTTAAAATAAAGGGCTGCAAATCCAGGGCGCTCATGGAGGCTTTGTGCTCCATTTGAGGGGTAGGGATCCTCTCAAATCAACCTCTCTGCTGTATTTTTCACTGTCTTCTAATGAATGACCCACGATGGGAAACAGGATAGAAAAGTGCAACAGGGGTAGGTGTGCTACCTACTTGAGAACAGAGGGGATGTTAACCAGGCACTGAGAGCATGCAGGGAAAAGCAAGCACAGAAGGCACCGTGGGCACGCAGAACAGCCCAGCTCTGCCCACTGCTTTGCACCCCAGGCACCAGCTCCCAGTGGCACTGGGGTCCTCTTGTATTTCACCCCCTGGCTTTGAAAGCTCTTCTACTAGATTATGGAGCAAAAGTGAGTGTCAGCATGGGATGGGGATGAGGAAGTCATGGCTGCACAGACCACAGCAGCACCCGTCTGCTGGGCTGTGAGATGTGAGTAGTGCCCACACACACTTCTTTCTGGGGATTACAGGAAGACACGCAGAGCCCTCAGCCTCTGCTGCTGTCAAATATGACGTGAGCTGAGTTTGTGCTTACTGTTCGCTTGGGAGAGAGGAGTTCCTGGACATGGTCTTTGGTGACAGGTCGTAGTCGCTGTCTGAGCGGTAGAGGAAGGACTCCCGGCGCTGGCTGTGCCCGGGGAAGGTGGTGTGCAGCACCAACCCTGAGGAGGAGCCGGCCTGTGGGTCCAGCGGGCTGCGACCAGGAGAAGGGCCATTTTCCACATCGAAGCTGCAAACAAAGCACAGACTGCGTCACACATGCCTGCTAACGGCCAGCTTTCAGCGCACAGAACCACAGGATCACTCATGTTGGAAAAACCTTCCGTGATCCCCAAGCCCAACCCCCATTTCCACTGCCCACGTCCCTCAGTGCCACATCTCCTTGGCTGTGGAACACTTCAGGGATGGTGACCTCCCCACCACCCCTGGGCAGCTGTGCAGTGCTGACTGCTCTTTGGAGAAGAGATTTCTTCCAGTATCCAGCCTGATCTTCTCCTGGCACGGCTCTCTCAAGTGCTGTGCGTTGTGCCAAACCTCACCCACATCCTTGCAAATGCCATGGGGACAGAAGGCACTGTGCCACGGAGCCATACACACTGAGCACACTGGCAGTGCCAAGCTGTCCTCCTCCTCTTTTGGACAAAGGTTGAAAGGTTTTGGAAACCCACAAGGTTTGTGAGGAGCGGGCATCCAACCACGTTTCACATCTCAGCCATCCCGGGAGGTCAGCTGAGTGAACATCAAACAGCTGTGCTGTAAAACGGAGGCTTGGAAAAGACAACCCAGGCTGTCTGTCACCATTTCCATTCTACACCCACTTCCTTATGGTTTCTCAGCTTGGCTGCTGCTTGTGCACTGGGCACTCTGGCAGGTGACACCCCTCAGAAAGCAGCGACAGACAGACCTGTTGTGCTCTGCTCTGCTGCTCAGCCACACCAAGCACCTTTTGCATTACCAAGTGATACTTAGGGAGCAAGTGATCAGAAAATCGGTACCATACGCTGGCTGCACGTGGCTGGTTGCAACTTGGCTTATGCATTGATCCCTCTGTGCTCAAGGAGCAGGAAGGTGTTTCTGATGGCTCCAGAACCGATTTACTGGGGAGGAAAAGGCAAAGATTGGGTCCCCAGCACCTGTCCAGTCCTCACAGCCACAGATGCTCCCTTGCCAATTGGTCCTGCACACGGTTCTTCCAGAATTAGGAAGCGCAGGCATTTAACTAATGCAATTAAAAACACTGATTCCCAGTGCAGACACGGATTCCTTCCTTGGAACGCAAAGGCAGGGCACTGGTGTGATACAGTGTGTGTAGAGGGCAATCCCTGCACACACGGTGCTGCTCTGTAGCATCCACTCACCCAACTGCTCAGTGCTTGAACCCGGTAAGAGCTCAATTACATTCCTTTCCTCCTTGTTATCTGCTCTTCTACCAACAACAGCCTCAGTACGCTTTATTTCCAGCCGCAAGAAGAAACTCAGCTCTGCAACTGCCGTATCTACAACCACAGGCTGATAATTAATCCATCACTACTGAGAGAATGAGCTCTGATGACGCAGATACTCCAGACTTCTCCAGCAGGACTCGCAGCCCCTCTCCTCCTCCGGCTGCAGTCTTTAAGAAGCAGAGCAGGAAGGATGCAGGGCAGAGCAGGGCAGCAGGTGGCAGGAGTTAGCTGCAGCTCGCTGCCTGTGCACCCGAGGGGCACCTGAAAAGATTTCATTGCAGTGCAGATGAATGGAGGCAATGGGCAACAACGTGCCAGGAGGAAATCACGCTTAGCACAGCCTGGCTTCATGCATTCACCTGGAAAGCAAACAAAATGACTGACGGCAACCCTGGCTGCCCATGTTCTGCAGTCTGACAGCAAAGATGAGTCTGAGTCACTTAGCAGTTGGATGAGGCGATGGTAATGGTCGTTAGCAGCCCTTGTGGTTCCATGGATAGCCACTGCTAACCAGATCCACCATACAAAACACACAGACCATGGGGCTTAAGCCTGCTGAACCAGGCAGGGCGTTGTGGTTTGCCCACGGAGGCTGTGGATGCCCCATCCCTGCAGGCATTCAAGGCCAGGCTGGATGTGGCTCTGGGCAGCCTGGGCTGCTGGTTGGCGACCTGCACACAGCAGGGGGTTGGGACTGATGAGCATTGTGCTCCTTTGCAACCCAGGCCATTCTAGGATTCTGTGATTCTTGTCCACATTTGGCATTTCCATGTTTCCACTCTTCCACGCACAACACGAGGGCTGTGGCTGCAGCAGCACACAGCTGTGCTCCCGGAGCCAGGACCTCATGGTGTTTGGGCACACTGCTCATCACAAAGTCCCTCTCATGATCTGTACTGCCCCGTTCCTCACAGAGCCGTTCAGCCACATTCCAAAAGCCACTGGCAATGAGAACGATGCACTTTGCTACATCGAAATCTATGAGCACAACTGCTTCTCACTGCTCTCTGATTTTCTGCACCTGTTTCCTATTATCACAGCAGCTTGCCGGTTTCTCTAACAGATCCTTCATGCAGAAAGGACTTGAAACCACTGGTGCTCCATAGCCCAGGCCTGCAGGCTGTGCAGGCACGGAGCGTCCTGCAGAGCTGCCCCATGGCGTGCCAGCACCGCAGCCCCTGCTGGATTGCAACAGCCACTGAGAAGCACACGAGGGAGGTGGAAAGGAGCCTGGGCTTTCTTCGAGCACAGAGCCTCCAACAGCCCTAATCCTTTTCGTGTTCAGTGCAGATAAGTTGCTTGACGTTATCCTGTAACAAGTTAATACCATGCAGTTGGGTAAAGTCCCCTGGAGAAGAAATCCTGAATTTCAAAACCCAGTTGTTATTCCTCCAAATGCACACCCTGGGCTGCTTCATCTTTGTTGCTGTTAATCCCTATGGGACACCAGGCCAGCAGGTACACCCCTGCCCCAGCTTGGGTGTCCACAGCACGTGTGTGTGTGTGCACCACAGGCGTGTGCACAGCCACCCCCTGCACAGGAAGCAACATTACTCCTGAAGGGCTTTTCCCTTTCTTCCCAAAAGCACCCCGGCATTAAGAGATGCACCCAGCCTTTTCAGTTGGCTCATAAAATAATTATTTGACCTGATTTTTTGATTTATTTCTATAATTGGTGCCGGCGTTCCTGCCAGCAAAAAGACAATATCATGTTCTAAAATGGTATTCAGATCATTAAATCCTTTGGATGCTCAGCCTTCCCAAATATAATTAATCTGGTTGGTTACATTTCAGCAAGATTTCACTTGCTTCACATCTTCCGATCACATGCACTCCTGCTCCCTTCCAGCAACAGCAAAAGGCTGTGCACTGCTAATGGCCACATCCACCACTGAGCTCCTCACTGCACCGGGGAGGATCAGACCAGATGGAAAACCTGTTTTACCATGAGGGTGCTCAAAGACCAAACAGGCGTCCTGGGGAGTTGGGTGATGCCCCTGCTGGTGTTCAAGGGGCTCTGGATGACACTGTCAATAGTATACTTAAAGTGCTGGTTAGCCCAGAGGTGGTCAGGCAGTTGGGACTCGATGATCTCTGAAGAGAGTCCCTTCCAATAGAGCTGCTTCATTCCGCTCCGTTCCATTCCACTCCATTCTCTTCCACTCTACTCCATTCCACTCCCTTCCACTCCACTCAGTTCCATTTCATTCCATTCCAATTCCCTTCCACTCCATTTCTACTCCACTCCACTCCACTCCATTCTACTCCATTCATTCCACTCCATATGCATGCTGAGGGCTGATCCCTGCTTCCATGTGTGCTCCATGGGATGAAGCCCAAAGAAGTGAGGGATGGTGCCAGTGCAGCACACTGAGCACCTGCAACCACCGCAGCCCTGCCGCAGCCACGCTGCTTTGAGTGGTTTCACCAGCTACAATAAATCCCTTGGCATGATCAAACAGGCTTTCCCCCAGCCTGTGGCTTTAGCACGCACTGCTCCTTCCTCAGGATGCTTGAAAAGGAGGAAAAGAGGCCAACTGAAGGGTAGAAAAGGGAGATCTGTGCTTGAAGTCGTACACTGCAGCAAGGACACGGTTAGTGGCCATGGTTGGGATGGGTTGAGGGTTGGACTTGGTGATCATGGAGGTCTTCTCCAACCTAAATGACTCCATGGTTCTGTGACTCCGGATGGGAAACTGGATCACCAGCAGAGCCAACTGCAACCCCACGCTGCCTCCAGCTGCACCTGCTCAGACCCACACAGCCCCCCGGCACGGAGTTGTTCTGCTGTGAAAGCAACAGCAGGCTGCTGGCACCCCAAATATCACTTAGTAACACTGTCTCTTTCTCTGGACAAGCAAATCTTCCCCAGACTTGCTGCAGGGCTCAGTTTGATCTTAATTAGCGATCCCTTTGAAGCCCTGCCTCGTGCTGACAATTACGTGCTGGAGACACTACTCCAGAGTCACATCAAATCACAGTGCTGTGCTGCTCAAAACAGACGTGGGAGCACAGAGGAAAACAGGTCCTGCATGCTGGAGATACTGAATGCAGCTGTAGGGCATCAAGGGCAGTAATGGCAAACAGTGTGGCAACACAGCCATAAATACTGGGGGATCAGGAAAAAATAGTGCTTGCTACCTCCAACTGTCATCTAATAGTGCAGGAGGTGAAGTTTTCAGTGTGAATAAGCATAAACGTGTAGGCATGGCACAAAACCACTGTATCTGACTGTGCTTCAGGCTCAAGTCATCTTCACAAATGCTTCATTCTTCAGCTAACAGAATTTAGGCATCCTGAGAATTTACTGCATTCAGGAAGGGCTGTACTGAGCTAATGGAAGACACGTTGGTGGAAGTAATAGAGGTCAAGTAATGGGCCATCTAGAAAGAAACTGAGAAACTGTGTGCAAAACCAGAAGATAGTCAGCACAGACAAGTTTCTGCAATGGAGAAAAAGAATGGTTTGGCTTCACTGATGGAACACAGGAGAGAAAACATCTAGAATGAGTGCTAAAGTCTGGGCAAGAAAGGGAGGCAGGCAATGCAGGCAATGCAGGCAATGCAGGCAGGCAGCACTCTCCATGCAGCAGCAGAACATCTGCATGTGCCAGACTGCTGTTGGCTGTGCATTTTAAATGGAGGCAGGGGGCTGAATTGAGCAGCCTGCTGGAACGCCAGCCGGGCACCTGCCCATCCCAGCCCGTTTCTGAAACGCTGCCCCTCGCTTCTTGCTTTTGGTGAACTCCAGCAGAAATGGGGCTTGTTTCTCCTCCTGAGCAAGGAACCTGCCAGCACTGAGCCTTCCTCTGAGCGTGTTTATGCGCCCGGAGCTGGACGGTGGCCAGGAAAGCAATCAGTCACGGGGCGAGCAGCCGTCTGCCAGCCCCAGGGAGCGTCTGGGAAAGATGAAGATCACAGGCAGCGGGTGGGAGGAAGTCGTGGGCATCCCCTCAGAGCGGCCAGCCAGAGCAAATGGCAGCAGTGGTATTAATAACCCGGCGTCAGCACGCGGAGCATCTGACCGGGAACATCAGATAGCAGGCAGATATGGAGGGCCTGGTGGCAAGTCATGTGAAGGGCGAGCGAGATAGCGGGGTGCTGGGAGACGCTGCCGGGAACACAGGGACGTGTCAGGCCCTTCTGTTCCTAGCAGAGCCACCTCTAAACACGCCGTGGTTTTCATCTGCTACTTTAAATGGTCAAGGGAGGCTGCCCAGCATGCACAGACACAGGGATGGAGCAGAAAGCAGCGTGTGTCACGCTGAGACCTTCTGCACGGCACCTGACGTCAGAGCAGGGATTTATTGCTGGCATTTGCAGCAACACAGCCTGCTCGTCGTGGCTTCAACACCTTCCAGAGCACGCTCAGGCTGTCAGCCTACTGTTGTAAGAAATACTGAGATGCTGCAAGAACGGTTCTCCACGGCTTCATCTAACTGCCAACTTCCCGTGCTGCTAACTGCACACTGAAACCTCTGCAATGCTGCTCACCTTTATGCTCACACCAGCAGCAGTACAAGCAAAGCCAGAATGATTCTTCCCCCTTCACTTCAATTCAAGAAAGCAGTTAATAAGGCACAGCAGCTTGTCACAGAGGTAACATGCAGGCAGTGCCTCTTGACAGGCTCCCCAAGCACCACCCAAAGGCTTCTCTGAGTACTGGAACCCCCCCAGCACAGAGTCTGCTCAAGGGCAGCATTCAGGCCTGGAGGAGCTGCCCTCACTCATCACGAGAGCCTGAAATTCTCACTGCAGCCTAAGAAAGGGGAATCACTTAGCACAAATAAGAGCTCTTTTTAAACCACTGATTAAATAGATATTCACAAGACAGAGTACAATGGCTTCGATGGAACCCTTGCAACCTATTATATAAATCCTCATTCATGCCCATGAGAGCTTTCCCTTTTCTTTTTTAATAACAGAGGAGACCACGCAGCCACGTGAAGGCGGTTACGTGGCTCAGAGATGTGGGGCTGCTGTGCTCACCCTGCACCATGCAGGGCTCCTGCTGGGGGGTTGCACGGCTGCACAGCTTCTCCCCATGGCACGGATTTGCTTACAGGGCACTGCCAGGGCTACCTCAGCAGGTAGGTTTGTTGTTCAGCATGACTTACCCCACCCTGTGCTGTTACACCAACGTCAAACCTGACTGAAGGTAATGCTTTTGTTACAGCTTCGGCAATTTTCTGCGTCCCTCCTGAGAACACATTTTAATTTTTTTTGTCAGAATCGACCCCATAACACCTTCAATCTGAAATGAATGTATAATATGGCATCAGCCATCAGCCAGGCTCGTTAGCAGGGCTTGCTCTGCCGGCTGGGACACCTGCAGGAGGTGCAGATCTCCACAGCACAGTTGTGAAAGCACTATGCAGTGTCAGTGCAGCAAAGCAAAAGGGGTCAGCGTGTTCTCCCAGACCCACTCCAAACAATTTGCCATCTTTACAGATGAAAAAGCAGCAGGCAGCCTTTTGTGACGGCAGTGAAACTAGGACGTTCGATACACACCCACTTCAGAACTTCCCTCGCAGCTGCCTCTCCATTCAGCTAATATTCCTTCTCCAGCCTGTCAAGGATGCCTTTCCACGCATGCACACCGCCACAGACACAGCATCTCCTTTCTTTCAGTGTCCTCCACGTGTGCCTACCCACACTGGGCCTGGGCACCCAGCCCACCGCAGCCACAGAGTGGTTGGGTCGGAAGGGACCTCACAGCCCAGCCGGCTCCAACCCCATGTGATCCCTGAATGTCTGCCTCAGCAGCAGCCTAAGCCCAGTTGCCAAACAGGACTGTTCAAGGAAGAAGGGCTCAGCTTAGCTGAGCTCACACTGCTTCCAATGGTGTCAAAAAAAGTCGTGGAACAAAAAAAAAAGAAAAGCCCCCAATGCCTGAGTGCCCACCAAGGAGCAGCTTCTACCATGGAGCCAAAGTTGGCAGCAACCAAACAGTCATCACTGAGTTTTCAGCATCCCGTGTCTGTGAGTGCCACCTCTAGCTGCACAAAAATAAAACCCCAAACCCAAAAAACCAAGGCCTTTAAAAAATGCTTGTTGCTAAAAGGTGCCAAAGAGATCCCCCACTTGCAGTTATCAGAAGCTGTTTTCTCAGGACAGATTTCTCCTCCCCAGTATTGCCAGCACACTGCGTTGTCAGGATGGCATGCAGACACGCTCCCTGCTCACACTGAGCTGGGGTGAGCACACACTGAGTGCTGCCTACCCTGAAGGTCCCCATTCCTCCTCCTCCCAGTGCCACCCGGCCACAGTGGCAGGGACAGGAGCAGCTCCCACAGCTGGGTATGGTGCTGGGACATGGAGGAACAGCACTTGTCTTACTGCCATCCACCGGAACGGTGCCCCGACAGACCCACATCACCACTGCCTTTGTATCTCCAGGTTACATCTCCTCCCAGATCAGCTGCTAAGCCATCCTTAGATGTCCATTCTCATGCTAAGGAAGGGAGATAAATCAGACAGAAAAGTCAAAATGCAGCACAGAATAAAGACTGAAATAAAATGATGTATGACTAGTGTAAAAATCACGGACTGACGTAAGGAATGGAACAGTGACATTTGATGTAGAGCTTTCCAGAGCCCTGCTTACTTGCCTTTCCTGTAACTTTTGAAACCTGTGCTGAGTTCACAGTGCAGTTCCGAGGAACAGATTATAAACAGAAGGATAGAACTTACTTTCTCCTTCTACAGAGAGATGAGACCAGAGAAATGCCTTCTCTCTGGCTTTGCAGCTAAACCCGACCTCAGCCTCAGGCCAGCACAGGGGGCTGAGCCACCCCCTCCCCATTTTCTGGGCAGGTTCCTGCTGGCCCCCACCTGCAGGCTCTGCTCATTATGAGAAGCAGCAGCAGAGCAGCTCCTGGCTCAGGGCAGTCAAGGAACCCAGCATTGGTGCTACGATGATTCTACCCCAATCTTTGTTTATAAACGGACTGAACCGGGGATCACGTGCTACACTGTTTTGCAGAGAAGTTTGTACAGTGACATCCAGAAAGCTGTCTGATTAACTGATAAGGGAAAACAATACATAAGCCAAGTAGGATTTCATCTCTTCGTTCTCGCATTAAGTCATTCCCAGGTCTTAATTTTCAAACACAGAAGCGTTCTGAGAATGTTTTGTAATTACAAACCAATCAGAAAAACCATCCAGGAGGAATAATTACATAATTTCCAGCTGAACTCGGAGCTGAGCAGAACTCGCAGCCCAGAGAGCAGCAATAAATAGCTCCTGGTATCATCGCTGCTGCTGCGGCCGATGACTCACCGCTGTCACTGGGATCCCATCCCAGAATAGTCACGCTGCTCTGTGCGCTGCATGCAGAATTAGCCACCAGGGACTCGCTATTAAACGAAACAGATTTGGGGTTTCAGGATTCGTGTGGTCAGATCATAAAAACAAAAGCTGTTCCAATCTCCCCTCCGCCAGGCGGAGCGGCACCTGCACACCGAGCGCAGCCTATGGGCAGCAGCCTGCACCAGCACCCTGCAGCTCCCACCTGCTGCCTGCAGGCACGTACTGATGCTTCCAGCAAGATGTGAGCATAGCATCTGATGCAGCTCATGGAGAAGACAGGGGTCACCTGCTTATGGCAGATGTGAGAGCCACAGCTGAACCAAAACCAACCGTGTGCCAGCTTGGTGGAGCCCATGTCAGGTGTGCGACAAGCAGATGGAGAAGCTGGAATGTTTTGCTACTGCAGGAAGCTGAGAGCCTCACGAAACCCACTGCAAACAGCAACGGTTCGCTCTACAAATACATGCTGGTACACAGCACAGGGTGGGGCTGTGCTTCTGTGCTGCTGGTTTGGGATTCCTGGTGAGCAGCCTGGGAGCTGTGCAGGTCTGTGGGGATGCCCTGCGGGGCTGACGCTCTGCAGGGACCCCCTGGCCCCCATCCTCCCTTTGTACCACACATCTCTGACCACAGACACATCTCTCATCTCCCAAAGCTCTTAATGGAAATAACATCAGGAGCATGGAAGTTTACTTCTTAGCTGAAATTCTCCCTCTCCTCCTGCACTGGAAAATGAACAATGCTTACAAGTGACATCACTTTTCCACATTTTTTCCACGTCAAATTCACTGCCTATTCCCACAAAGTATTCTCAGCTCCGTCTGAACAGCACAGGGAAGCAGTTGGCAGCCTACCACCACCCCTCAGCCTCCCGCAGAAGCTCTCTGCCCCAGGTGCCCCTCTGTGCCCACACTCCTGGGTCCCCCCCAGCTCTGGCACAGCAGTGAGAAGAAGCCACCACCCGGCTCCATTCACCAGCCCTCGACCTCACTGTGTGCTGCTGCTCTTTAGCTCTGAGATGTTCTCAGCTCAGCCCAGCCAGTGTCACACTGCTCTCAGTTGGCATTCCCTCCCTGGCTCCTTCACAGCACCATGGATTTCCAGAGTGCCCCCGGAGCCCTCTGTGTCCCTCTGCCGTGCCATCCCAACGTTGTTTATCCCCTGCTTCTCTCTCTCCTTGCTGGCTTGGCAACACTTCTCGCTTTAGCAGCATCTCTTCATTTAATTAGCTGGCTGTTTGTTTCGTTTTCCAGATCATTAACAAAAAGGTTAAATAAAACCATATGCAGCACGGCAACGAGACACCAGCTGAGAACCTTCCCAGCGGATGACAACTGAGATAACTGTGGCGAGCTTTGAAATTTTTGTCTTATTTTTTTTGGCTTTTCCTTCACTGGAAGGATATGCCAAACCCACCGAGCACAAATGCTGCCCTTTGCTCGTGGTTGTGATGGTGGAGCAGGGAGCACTGGGGCTCGTGCAGGTGGCACAGCTGGGAAGTGGGAAACGTCCTGCTGCTTGGCTTTCCAGGCTGACACATCTCCATCATTTTCAATAAACGTGCTGTATTTTTGCACCTTTTTCCCCCTGCTTTTTCTACGCCCCAGCCCCCCAAGTGCTTTGCTTAAATCACAGAATCTTTGAGGAGAGAAAAGACTTCCCCGAGTCCAGCCCCAACCCACCCACACCGTGCCCACCGGCCACATGTTGCCAAACACTGCGTTTGCTCACTCTGCCAGTTTATCTTATCAACCCACCACATCTACCCACAGCCCTAACACCCCATATAACAGAACCAGGCCCTGGGATTCACTCTGTCTGCTGCCGTGGCTCCAACCCACACCTACCACCTTCCTGCAGGGAAGCCCAGGGGTGCTGCAGGTCAGCATGTCCTCCAGCTTTTGGGAGAGAAACATTCCTAGAGAAAACTTCCAAGAAGAGCGAGGGAAGATGGTATTTTTTCCCTGCTGACTGGCCAGTGTGGGGGCACAGCATGCAGCACTTCATTCGCTGCACTGTGCCGAGGAGCTGCAAGCAGCAGCAGCTCTCTGGATGGCCTCCCACACCTGCAGCACAGCACGAGCTTTGTGCCAGCCGGTCAGGCAAACACAGAATCAGAAAGAAAAGGGAAACGCATCACCTTCCAGCACAGAGCCTTTGTGATGTTCCAGAGCTCCAGCAACCAGCACAGCATCAGCCGTTCAGCTGTCTGCTGTCACACCAGCGTGGGCATGGCAGGAGCATGCTCTGCTGCCCCTGTGAAGCTCTGGGTGCTGTTTCTACCCTTGTCTTTTAGCAGGCTTAGGAATGCAGACTCTCGTTTCTCAGGCATTATTGGATTTCCTGCATAAACCTCTTTTTGCAGAAGTTGATAAGGCGGATAACCATTTCTCATAGCTACAGGCGCTCCGAAGGGCAGTGCTGGGCCCTTCTCTGCTATGGTGAACAACTCCATGGAAAAGAGGAGGCTTGGAATCTGCACTGGCTGGCAAGGATCTGTAATTAACGGTCACGCTAATTATCCCTCTGCTAGTAAAAGCATCGCCTCCTGTTCCATTCGCACCGGGCTGCTCTTTGGCATCTCTGTAGTCTGTCCAGTTTACCACAGGTGGATCCTCCTGCTTATTAAATCTGCACTTTTACTTAACTAAATACCAACTACGTAACAGATATGGAAATAGAAAGGCCACAGCATGACGGGAGAGAATGCAGCCATGTTCTCAAGGCCCATGCTGACCAAGGGCACAGCAAGGGCTTCTCAGAAATGCCATTCCTGTACCACAAAGCTGCTGCTCATGTCTTTACAATCTCCCCACCACCACAGTGCTCCTGCTTCCCTTGAAGCACTCACTCTTAGGCACAAAAATGAAAAAAGAAATGCTTAAAATGAGAAGCGAATGAAGAGAAGGATCCCAAAAGCTCAGCAGAAAACCAGCAGCCCAACCTGTCTGTGCCTTCCTGCCCTCATTTTGTTCTAGTTGTGTCCTGCACACACCGCCCCGGTCTGACAGCCTGTACCATATTGGTGTGACAGCCCACACCACCCTGGTGTGACACCTCTGTGCAGAACAGGAGCACAGCATGGCACTCAGCACCCCATCAAGCTGTGAAGACATCCAGGACAGCAGCACCTGTTATCCTTATCCTAGCACTTACCCTGCACAAAGCTGTAATGATCACTATCAATCTAACAGTGGGACATGAGAGCAAGCTCAAGAAGGAGCCAAGGTGGGACAGCATACAATCCGGTCCCAGCACTCCAACAGCCCCAGTGCTCCTACTGCAGGCGTCTCTGTTGTTGCACACAATGGGAGGAAGCTTGTCATTTTTTGGCCTAAATTCCAGCCTCCCCTCACAAGGCTCAGCCTGCTGCCCGAAAACCATCACAGGATCATTAAGGTTGGAAGAGACCTCTAGGATGACCACGTCCAACCACGAACCCACTGCCACCATGCCCACTGAGCACATCACCATCACACTGCCACGCACAGCAGGGCACACGTGGGCCACCAACCTTCAGCTGGCACCTCCATGGGAGGGGGAAGATTCAGCAGAGCCCTGTGAGGCAGAGCAGCCACAGTGCCCAGAGGCCAGCCTGCCCCTAAACACTGCAAGATGGAGCTGGAGAGAGGGGAACAGGGACTTGTTATGGATCCGTACATGGATATATGCATGTGGGGGCTCGGCTCAAAGGAGCATCCCACCAAAAGAAAGAAAGATTGTTTCATTTGGAGCCTGGGGAACATGCTCAGCAGCAATGGAGATGGCTCCAGGACGCCCAGCAGCACCACAGAACCCTTCCCCCAGGCTTTCAAACAGCAAAGGCAAGCGCTTGTCTCTCCTTGCAGCGCTCAGAGCCAATTAAATCACAATTATCTCATTGTTAAAGATCACGCTTCAGCCAGGCATTGTCTTCACTGACGACGCATTCTAACAATGCGTTCCTTATGCTTCCTACAGCCATTTGTGAGCCTAAGAAAAATATTTGACTTTCTCTTTCTAAACTGTGCCTACAGATTTCTGATCTACTTTTCGCAAACACGCTCTGTGCACAGAACTCAACTGCTGGTTGAGGATCCCACCTTTCTATTGGAGGCCAGGGAGTTCATAAACCAAGACCAAAAAAAAATGCCATATCTATGGGCATCCGGAGCTCCACAGAAGCAGGCATCCTACAGGAGAAGTGGTCTCCCCATTAGTGGACAGGACTAACCCAGGCTGTATTGAGTGCTCTGAGCCCACCCAGCCCCCTGCATCTCACTGGGATGGGCAGACAGGGGCAGCCATGAACAAGGGGCAGCTGAGTCCTGCCATAAGCACCAGCTGAGGGCAACACCAAGATCACAGAATCATAGAATCATTCGGGTTGGAAAAGCCTTCCAGGATTCCCAATCCACCCCCAGCCATGCCCGCTGCCCACGTCCCTCAGTGCCACATCCCCACGGCTCTGCACACCTCCAGGAACAGAGACCCCCCACCTTTGTGCAGCAGTGCAGTGCTGAGCGCTCTTTGGAGATTTCTCCTAACATCCAACCTGACCTTCCTCTATAGCAACCTGAGGCCACCACCTCTTGCCCTAAATGCATGAGCCCTACATGCTATGGACCCCAGGCTGCCCAGGTTGTCCTCTAGCAGCGTCTGTAGCGTCCTCCCAGATGAAACTGGAGCAGGCAAAAAGAAAGGAGATGTTGAACAACTCCAGTGTGAGCATTTCCAATGCTACTACGTTTTTCATGACCTCTCTGCAACAGAGAGAAGCTGCTCACTCCCTTGCATGCCCACCTGTTAGCAAATGGCTACTGGGTTTGAAGGCACTGTTCAGGACTCAGAGCCTTGCTACTTTTATTAATACACACAAGTAACGAGCTATAGCTTCATCAAAGCGCCTGAAGCAGAGGGGACAGCAGCTGAACTCATCGACAGCAACCATACAAATAGTGAGAATTTATCCTACGTAAGAACAGACTGTTTTTAATGAGGATTGAAAATATCATCTCCAAATCTCCAGTATGTTGAATTCCCCACTTGCCCTATATTGTCACAGGGTGATACAGAGACCACAATGATTACTTGCACTGTAAGGACACACAGATCACAGCACTCGCCAACTTCACACCTCACCTCCAAAACCAGACCGTTGGCTACAAAAGCAAAGTGTGCTGGGGAACAGAATGCAGGATGAAGTGCAGCCCTGGGTGCACAGCCCCAGGCCCCCCATGCACATCATCACCAAATCAGGTTGCCCAAGGAGGCTGTGGATGCCCCAACCCTGGAGACACTCAAGGCCAGGCTGGATGTGGCGCTGGGCAGCCTGGGCTGCTGGTTGGCGACCTGCACACAGCAGGGGGTTGGAATGATGATCACTGTAGTCCTTTTCAACCCAGGCTGTTCTGTGATTCTAAGAAATCGGGGTGTCAGCACCGAGAGCCAAAGGAAACACTGAGCACCGCAGAGCCGTGCAACTCGGGGAAGGTGTGTGCGCAGCCACCGCCTCCGCTCAGCACACACAGAACTGCACAATTCCCAGCGCACAGCTGCACGCTCCCAAATGCAGAGCACACTTCTGAGCCCTCCTGCCCACCAGAGCTGCCTGATGCAGGCACAACAGAACAAGTAGCACTCACCAAATCCATGAATGACGGCGACTACGTGCAATATTAACATTCAACATCTTCCACGCTGGTGTTTCTCTCCTTGTCGCCTGAGCGCGCTCAGCACATTCTGTGCTCACCCCCAGCTCCCCTCGTGCTGAACTTGTATCAGCAGCACGCAGATACCTCCACGAGTTTTTATTCTTTCTGATTACATGTCAACTCCCATTTCAGGGTGGATGTCACTTCGCACACGAATACAAACGACTTGGCAATCAGACCGTGAGGGTGCCGCGGAACAGCCTCTCCAGACTCCCATAGTTCTTCGTCTCTATCAGAAGAAAAAAGATCTATTTCTGGCAGAACCCAAACTGCAGCTTCCTGCTCTCATTTGTATCATCCCTTCCAGTGACACTGACACAGAAGGAAAAAAAAAAAGCAGCGGCGGGTGTTCTCCAAACTCCAGAGACATCCCCCCGTTCCTGTTTATCCTCCCCAGGTCACACTCATCGCTCACTCAGACGCCGCTGAGCTCAAGTTTCCGACGCTCCCATCGCGTGTGACAAGCCGCAGGGATCGCTCCTCTGTGACAAAGGCCTGGGTGAGCAATGGCAACAAAGGGTGAGCCCTGAGGACGGCTCCCAGTGCCCCAGCAGCGCCTGGCTGGCCCTTGGCACAGGCAGCGGCACGCTCTGCTTCGCTCCGTCACTCGGGGACGCGTCTGTGCTCAGAGCGGAGCCCCGCTCCCTGCATCTGCTTCTAGGAAAATGCTCCAAGCAGGTACGTCTGCAGCCGCAGCCGCATCCAGAGGCTTTGAGCAAGAGCAGATTTTTGAGTCTCTGCGTAAAATGGAATTTTACAGGATTGACATTGAAGCTCTGCTGCTGAGCATCCGGCTCGCGGGGCTGGGCGCTGCTGGGGACGTGAGCAGAGACGGCCCTGGTGTGAGGGGCGCTGGGCACAGAGGGGACACAGGGGGCAGGGGAGGGCTGGGGAATGCCAGGTAGCTGGGGAAGGAGCTCTGCCAAGCGGGCAGCACCAAGGGATGCACAGCACATCCCCTCTCCGGGCTCCCCTGATAGGAGTCTTCCCTCTGACATCCCGAAGGAAGGGTCCTTGCCATGAGCAGCACTGGGTGCAGCACAGCTTGCAGGCACTGTGTCCAAAGGGGTGGTCACAACCCCCTGTGTGCTGCCAGCCTATTCTATGCTTCATCCATCACAAACACACTGATCACCTCACACGTTGAAAGCGCTGCAGAGGTTCGATGAAACAACCACAGCCGTGGGGCAGGCTGAAATCTCATTTACCATTAAATAAGAGAAATGCAGCCCACTTAATGAGCTGAACCCAAGCTGGGGCTGTTCCCAGCGTTCACGTCAGCACCGTGGGGCTTTGGGGCCCAACAGCTCCGTTATAAATAACACACAGTAACGCCTCTGGTGAGATTTCAGATCCTGCCAGACTCCAGCCCACCAGCTGGCCTGCAGCACGACTCCCACTACTTCTGGAAAAAAGACAAGATGAATTCACTGCTCACTTCGGTGGCAGAAGATCCCACGTGCTCTTTTTCTATCCCACCACCCTGAGCTGCTGCATCTTCCATCCCTGCTCCCCTTTTCATGGCATCTCATGTCACATTTCTAGCCCTTCCCCTCCTTGAGCATCCCCGATGTGATGTGGATAATTCCACTGTGCTCCTGGAATGCTTATCATGCTGGACACTCCAGGTTCTCCAGCACATTCTACCTTCATTCTCCCAATCAACAGCAGATTGCTGCAAAGCTTCAGGAATGCTCTCAGTGCCCAGAAAGTACCACTGCAGAGCCCGAAAGAAATCACCTGGTATTTTCGATGTCTGGAGACAAAGCAGAAGTGCAGCACATTTGTGTACACGTCCCGTGGCACCTCTTCCCAGATTAAAGGCCATGTACCCTTCAAGAACACACTGGGGCTTTCACCCCAGAGAAATAAATAAGATACTGAACACACCGAGAGGAAAATTTTGTCTTCCTCCTCGTGGTTACCAGTGGAACAATCAGGGTAATATGCAAACATCCCTGCTTGTAATCTGAAAGCTTGAGAATCATTTGGACAGATGGAGTTAGAGACGATAGATGGAAGGATGGATGGACTGATGGATGGATGGACAGACAGACATATGGACCGACACACAGATGGATGGGCAGATGCAGAGATGGACATGTGGATGGACGAATGGATGGACAGACAGACACGTGGATGGACAGATGGGCAAATGGATGGATGTATGGGCAGACGCACAGAAGATCACTGAGATGGATGGCTGGACACGTGTATGGGGCAGGGGATGCAACTCTCAGAATCCAGCTTCCCACCCAGTGCAGCTCCCTGGGACTCCAGGAGCTGTTTGGCAGAGCAGCACCGACCCTTCCACACATGTTTACAGAGTTCTGCTCAGCACACGCACCTACTGGGGCTGACTTGCAGAATACAAAGCTATCTATTGATTTGCAAGTGATGCAATTGCCTGCACACCCAGCCAAGTGCTCGGCCATGCAGAGGCCTTCCATTCATTGCCTTTTTTTCTGGCCGCACTGATTCACGATGATGACATTCCGATTTGCAACTCTAATCTCCTTCTTGCTGTGAAGCAGGCAACCGGCGCACTACCTGACACTGCCTTAACTACCTGCGTCCTCTGGCTGAGGCTGACAAATGCACTTCAGCAATGCAGTAATAAAACATGGCATCATAGATTCATAAAGATCGGAACAGATCTCTAAAACCACCAAGCCCACCCCCATGCCCACTAACCGCATCCCTCGGTGCCACATTTCCTGAACACATAAGCTGGAAAATGAGCTCGCTGAGATCCAATCCTTCCTGCAGCTTCGCAGCGAGCCATTCTGAGATGTTTTCAGTAGGAAACAACATAAGGAATTGACAACAGCAGCAGGGCCATGAGCACAGCACTGCCAGCTTTGCAGCCGTTTGTGGGCACCAAGCAGCTCCCAGGCAGGTCCTGGCAGGACAACCTCCTCAGAGCACACATCTTTGCTAACAGCACACCAGGACCTTAAGGCTATGGGCACGCTGCATGTAGCAGAAGTACACGGGCTGGACAGGTTTCCAACAGGCTCTTATTTTGATCTATTATTTTATTGTACCTTTAGGGGGCTTTAATTTCATGTTCCAGTTTGGCTACTTCCAAACTCCAAAGCTTTCTGAAACCAATTTGTGGAAGAGATGCTGCAGGGGACGCGTGTTCCCATGGCAGGAGGCGAAGGGACTGAACCAGAACCAATAATCATTTGTCTGATTGAAACAGAAACCACTACAAATTTTTCAAAATGAGCTTTACGCCTAATGTGAGCTGTATTAGCTCTCAATGCTCCAGTTCTTTTGAGATAGGCTTGCTGCATTGCCTCAGTTGGTAAGGAAGCATCGATGGTTGTTTTCTAGATGAAATTCTACAAAGAGGTGGAGAAAAAGTTCTCTAATTGTTTGCAGATTGTAATATTGTCACTTGTAAACACAGCGGCACCAGGACGTGAGTTAGACTGAGTAGCTGGGCAGCAATGTGTCAGACATCATAAAACCACAGAACCGAGAAGGCTGGAGAGACTCTCTAAGACCCCCAGCCCACCACCAACCCTCTCCACTGACCACATCCCTCGGTGCCACATCTCCAGGGTCCTTGCTTGGAACAGGCTGCCCAAGGAGGCTGTGGATGCCCCATCCCTGCAGGCATTCAAGGCCAGGCTGGATGTGGCTCTGGGCAGCCTGGGCTGCTGGTTGGCGACCTGCACACAGCAGGGGGTTGGGACCAGATGATCACTGCAGTCCTTTGCAACCCAGGGCATTCTAGGATTCTATGACCTCAGCTCATTGCACCCAGGGCCAGGCAGCCCCAGCACGGTGCTTGGCTGGCTGCTGCGTGCCCCACCTGCAGCACAGAGTTAGTTGTGAAGAACGTAATTGCCTCTTTAACGTAGGTCATAATATTATGACTTCTTACCCTCGACGTGTTCTTTTTGTCTCTTTTTGTCTGCAACCCTTTAAGCTGTAGTTTTCAAGAGCATTAGCTCTCCTAGCTGCTTGAGTGCAGGAGGGGTATTTTTACCTAACAGCAGTCTGTGTTAAAACAAGCAGACGCCAATTTGGGAGTGCAGTACTTAAGGAGCTATTTCCTGACAGCAGACAAGGGAACGCAGCACTTTCCTCCAGCACTCAGATTGCTCCTTTCTGCTCCCCTTCCACAATGTGAGCTCCCGTCATGCTCTCACTTTCCTTGGAGTACAAATCCATCTGCATGAAAATGCTTTAAAATATTTCCTATTTTCACTTAACTTCATGACAGGGGAAAAAATGCCTAGCAGAGCGTGGTATCACCACTGAAATCACAGAACCACAGAGCCGTTCAGGATGGAAAAGCCCTCTCAGCTCCGCCTGCCCACCCCGTGCCCACTGCTCACATCCCTCAGTGCCACCTCCCCCCATCTCTGAACACCCCCAGGGATGCTGACCCCCCACCCCTGGGCGGCTGTGCGGTGCTGAGCGCTCTTTGGAGCAGAGATGTCCCCCAGCACCCAGCCTGCCCTGCCCTGCACAGCGTGAGCCGTCACCTCTCATCCCATTGCTGCTCCCTGGGAGCAGAGGCTGATCCCCTTGTCTCCAACATCCTGCCAGGAGTCCAGTTCTGTGTGTTGTAATCCCTACCTTTGTACAGTCACTCTGAAGAAGATAATACAATATTTTGAACTTCAAACAGCAGCGAATTTTCAGTTTCTCCGACCCCTTCTGAGTTGGTTTCCAGACGTTATCAATGTTATGATTTTGTTGAATAACTCATCTCCTCAGAGTATTGAAAGTTCCCTTTCAGTGATACATCTTCTTAACAAAGAAGTAGCTCATATTGACAATGGCAGGTTTTTCATATTGAAATCACTCTCATTTGAACTTCCAGCAGCAGGATAATACGCACATTCCTACCTAATTCGTCCAAGTCAGAAGACTCTAGTGCATTGATTTTGTGCAAATCAGAACAATAATTCTTAAATGATTTACAAACACAGCGAATGTGCCATCGTTATACCAGAGCACAATGCACCATGAAGTACATACAGTTATGTTCAGAGAGGAAATGCACTTGCACTGAAGAACCATGCACCCAAGGGTGGCATTCTGGAGCAGGCTGCCCAAGGAGGCTGTGGATGCCCCATCCCTGCAGGCATTCAAGGCCAGGCTGGATGTGGCTCTGGGCAGCCTGGGCTGCTGGTTGGCGACCTGCACACAGCAGGGGGTTGGAATCAGATGAGAACTGTGGTCCTTTTCAACCCAGCCATCCTATGTTTCTATGATCCTTCTGGACTGTGTGCAGATGGAACAAGGCAGAGCACAGGATGTGTTCCACAGGGCTGACGCAGTGACCGCATGCAGGTTATTGAACACATCCCCAGAGGTGGGAGCCCCAAACCACAACTCCTCCCCCTGCACCAGGGGCGGGTGGTGGCAGTCAGCTCTGCAGAAAGCAAAACAACCACCTGAAGAAGCACAGGGGAAAGGACTTCTTACAGCCACTGCCATTTCTGCCTTCTGAGCTATCGGCTGAGTTGACCCCAATTTGAGGAAGGCACACACAGACAGAACTTGAGGGATAAAAATCTCCTTTTGCAGCCAAGCAGAGCGCTTTCCACGTCAGAGCCAACCCCGTGGGCTACAGAGAGCACTCTCAGCAGCCCAGCAGGCAGATGGCAGCAAGCTTTATGTAACACAGAAGCACAAGACGTTTGCCCAGGTAACGCTGCCTCTGTCGTCATCAGCAGCACTGGGAAAGCATCGGGGACGCACAGCCCTGGGCAAAGGCAGCGTGCTGCAGCCCCTGCACGCCTCTCCCAAAGCACTGCTCTGCCAGAACTCACTGAAATGTCTGAGCTGTGCCAAAGGAGTTTCCTTATCAAGCTGGTATGAAAACTAATAGCAATGTGCAAATGTAGAACTGTAACACAAAAGAGTAGGTGCATTCTGTTAGCCATAAAGGGAGCTTCTAGCACACTGCTATTATTGCAGAAGCACGTGCAATGCACGAACAGTAAGAAACACCACTGAAGAACGCCGACAAACTCCAGCAGTGATGCCAGCGCTGGTGTTCTGCCACTGCAGCTTCCCAGCACACCCAAGCAGCAATGTGGGGATGGCAGCAGCAGGGTCAGCCCACAGCAGCTGGAGATGTGCTCCAGATCTGCTGCAGTTACCTTGTGCCACTTGCAGCTCCTGGGAGCCTGCTTATGGAATTTTCTATCAGGAAACATTTTATGCGACAAAAGTGCAGTGCATTTGTTTCCTTGGAAACAAACCCTTTCAACCTCTGTTGCATAGAATCTTAAGCAAAAGAAAAGTCTGTAATTAGGCACAAGGTCTAGCTGTTCTAAGCCAGCAAGATGTTAAATCACAACTATTTTATTAGCAATGGAACACAATGAAAATGCACTTATCTCAATTATGGGAGTAATAAGTCTTCACATCAGCCAAAACAATAAATCCACTGAACCGCACTGAGAAATATAATTACTTGCTCATTTAACAGAATTTGGTAGGCTTTGATTGAGCCACACAGGGATGAACAGAAAGCCTCTAAGTGACAAACAACAAGGGAACAATAAGTAACACTTACTCATTCAGGAGACCTCACAGCCCTGAAAGCCACCCAAGCACTGGGTGCTGCTGCACTCGCTGCGACCGCGCAGCCACAAGGACCGACGCCGCCACTGAGTTTCACAATAAAATGATCTGAAAAGGTGATCGTAGAATCATAGAAAGGATTCTAAAAAGAAACTGATGTCGGAAAAGACCCCCAGCATCATCACCCAGTCCAACCGCCCCCCTTCCACCAGTATTTCCCACTGAACCCCATCCCTCAGTGCCACATCCGTGCCTTCCTTCAACACCCCCAGGTTGGTGACTCCCTGCTCCCTGTGCAGCCCATCACAGCACCCGACCACTCTTTGGAGAAGGAACTTCTTGTAATATCCAACCTGAAATTCATACATCCTACGTAACGAGGTGTTAAATTCCACTGTGAAGTTACTACGTTTCCTACAAAGAAGTTTTAAAAGATTATCACATTCTATAAATCTGGAGCTTTCTATCATTCTACATTTCTACTGCTGATTTCATGCATTACAAAGTCCATTTTACTGTGCACTGAGCAGGTATAACACACCCAAACGTTACTTCTGTTAAATTCTACCAGGCTCTGGGGGAAGCAGATAAATAATGGCAAGGCTGACGAAAGCAAAGCCTCGTGTTCTGCACACAGACTGCGCCGGCAGCACCAGCAGCTCTCAGTGCCTGGCTTTTGTTGGCCATTCTCTGGAGATTCTCTCACTTCTCATCGATTTTCCTTTCCCTTGTACAAATGTTTTAGAACCAGAAGGATTTATTCTATGACCACCGTGTCTTTTTGATTAAACGCCGCGCCGTGGGGCTTTCTGCACAGTGACTGGCAATGAAAGGAAGTGCTGGGACATGGCTGAGCTGGATCGGTTGGGCAAACAGAGGTAAGTCACAGGGAAGGGAATTTTCTTCCCACTTGCCCTCTGGACATTTCCCAAACTCAGTCACCCAGTTTACACGTGCGCTGGCCTCACACTGCTCAGCAAGGCTGCTGGGAGCGCTGCAATGCCACCAACACGGGGCTCCCTCGGACAGCCTCATCTTCGGGTTTCTCCTGACCTGGCAACCTGGATGGGAACAGCACAGAACCCAAACCACTCCCCTCACACCCCCACTCCCCTTATTTGAGGCCCGGGGACCAACGGCACCAAGAGCATGAACCAGATCATAGAATTGCTCGGCTTGGTAAAGAACTTCAAGATCACCAGGTCCAACCTCAACCTAACCACACTGCTCTAACAACCTCAAAGATGATCTGCACCAACACCTGGCTGCTCCCCATGGGCTCCCACAGCCCACAGTGACACCAGTCCTACGCTGAGGCCTCCATAAGATGGCACCAACGATGTGATCAAAGCACTACAAGAGGCAATCCACCCTCTGGAAGCCTGATGTCTTTTTCTTATCCTGGCAGCCAAATTGCACACAGTGCTCAAGGTGAAGCACCAGGCACAGTACCGCAGCGTTGCTGGCTGAGAACAGAGGGATCAACTATTTCTAATCTCCTTAATCCTGTTTTTCATGGCTTTTTCACTCACTTCCAATCTCTAGGGTATATGGGATCCTGTTCTGCAATGTTGTGAGTCACACAGAAGGCAGAACACACCACATCATCCATACCCAGTCATGTGGAGGGCAGCAGGGACCTGAGAACCACCTCTTGTCTGGAGCACAGAAGCCAGACCAGCCCACGTCACAGCAGCTCCCGTTGCTGAGGTTGCAGTGCCATACTGTGAAGGCAATGAGCATCCTGGCCTGCGGTCAATCAAAATCCCCACCAACATCTCAGACGTGAATTAATGAAAACCTACAAGGCTTCAAAACACAAAACCAGCATTCACAGAGGTGAGCAGTCTGTTATAAGCTGTGTTTGTTCTTGAGATGCGGAGAATGGAAACTTGGCCCCAAGCTGACGTTTCTCAAAGCCTATCGTGTGAGAAGCACATCTGGAACGGATCAGTCTTCTGCACTGCTCTGTTTGGACATAAACAGGGGATGAAATGGATTCTAGACCAGTGAACCATAGATTAGTTTCATTTGAAGAGCAACTGAAAGCTGTTATGTCTGATATTGGCTGAAAATTGTATCTAGTTAATAGAATCAGACACAAAGGAGGTGAATGTCATTTCTGCTAAAGCAAACATGCAGACGAACGCTCGCCTCATTGCTCAGACTGGGGTCCCACCAAGCAGTGCATCAGCATTTAACCCTTCCTGTATCAGAGGGAAGTGCCTTCACCTTCCAGGAGAGCTCTTCAGAACTCCTGGACACCTCTCCTGGAAGAGCTGCAAGTTAGAGGCTCGCATAGCAGCAGCAGGGAGCTGATGGAGGGCAACCACAAAGCTGAATTCATGTTTTGCTAACAAATAATTCAGTGCAGCTGGTTATGTTGCTCCAACACCCCTACCAGCTGAACGGGGCACACAGGATCTATGGAAATAGTTGTTAATATTCCGAGTTCATTAGGAGTATCGCTCGCACAGAACAGACCCTTCCATGCCAGACTCATGCTAATCATCGTGAAACCCTATTTTCCCTAATTGTCCGGGTAGTTAGTTATGAAGTTCATTAGGAATTAATTACAAATTTCACAAGGCTAACGATTAAGGCTATATAGAATGCTGCCAAACTGCAGCGCTCTAATACTGATAGATAATACGAATATTGAAACAATAACAAAGGACAGATCCCAAAAGCATGCAGACGGGGAAGAATCAACTCCAAGGAAACAATCCGTATGAACCTGCCAACACGCAGCATCCCTTCCAACACCGAGCTCATCCATCCACCTTACATTCCATTCTGCATCCATCCTGAACCACCACCGGCTGCCTGACCAGCAGCCCGAGCTCCCAGCCCAGCCTGGTTGGACCCAGCTCTCTGCAGGCATGGCTCTGCTCCCAGCACATGGGGAAGCAGCCCCACAGACCCATGGCCAAGCTGTGAGGCGGGCCCACCAACACTTACAAGTAGATTTAAGTTACATCTTGAAAACATCTTCAGTCAACAGAACGCGACAACAAATTGCAACTCCTGTTTTTGTTGTCTGTGATGATTTATTGGCACCGACGTTCATTATTTCAAACACGAGCTAATAAAAAAAAAATGAAAATCACATACTGGGAAAGCATCAAAATGACAGCAGCAGCAAACATGTAACTTTAAAATTAGAATCTACTCTTTGTAACAGAGTAGAGGTCTTTTTCATTACAGCAAAGTAATACGTAAACTATTAATTTAACGTGCACTGGAAGATGTGGGATAAAATAAGAATTAAACAGTGCTTTCATACCTGCAGTAAGCTTTACATGATACAGGCAAGGACAGCTGTAAGACGCAGAGCACCCAGGACTGCACGAGGAGGTGAGCTGATGGAAGGCGAGGACGGATCTGCTCAGTACAGCTCCGTGTCCTCACTGGGCTGCACAGAGCCAGCACCAAACACCTGGTTTGGATGGGAGATTCACCAAGCAGGATGCTGATATTAGTTGAGACAGTTGGAAAAGAAATGATGGAGAAGTCACAGGCTTTAGGGGCTTTCCCCCCTGCTTCCATTTGACTTAGCCTCAGCAGGAGAAGTGCTCTTCAAGCAGACAGGGCACAGTGCCACCAGCCAACCCGTTCAGCTGGGTGCAGGTCAGAGTGCCAGCCCTCCAAGAGCAATGGCCACGTCTGTCTGACACACCAGGAGAAGCAAGGCCACATCACTCACCAACGCGTAGATGTGGCACTGAGGGCCGTGGTTTGGCAGGGTTACATTGGTGTGAGGAGGATGGCTGGACTGGTCTTGAAGGTCTCTTCCAACCCCGGTGATTCTATGAATCTATGAAACTCAAATTACAACAAAGGATAAGAAATTCTTTCAGAGCCCTGTTAATGAGCCCAGCGTGTGCCCCATGCATGGCCACCCCTGGAGCAGCGACAGGCAGCGAGATGGGATCTGAACAACCAAAGACTTTCTCAGCATGTATTGAAAATGGGCAGCCCAGTGTTGTGCAGGGCAGCCAACACATGCAGCCTTCTGGACTGAAAATGAGCAGTGCTTCACAGCACCCTCCAGCACACTGAAATGTGTCACTGTCCTTAAACTTTCCCAAATGTCCTCATTGCTTTTGTATTCATGGCACTGCACTATTATTCTGAACAATTCAGAGCTCTTTCACTGTTTATGTTTATTTTTCATGAGCACACACGGATCCCATAAGTCGAAAAGTGAACTTCACTTGAGCAAAGATACAGTGCATTAAGCCACTGCAAAAAGGGAATCAAATTAAAGCTTGCAAACCTGTGAAACAATTTGTTCTGGCTTTGGTTGTTGCATCTGATGCCTCATGAGTAAATCCAATGGTCAGAACTCTGTGGCATCTTACAAAGAAAGGATTTTCTCCATACTACTATCATTCATTTTTTTGTGTTATCTTTGTTACTGCAACAAAACTACAGCAGCAGAAACCAAAGCTGATGTGACACATCTGGCTTGGGGCTGTGAGGAAAGGCCTGGACAATGCAAGGTAACAAAGAGAGCCAAATTTTAGATATGTGCTCCACCGCTCCTCACAAAGAAACAAGGACAGATGTCCTTAGGAGTTTTATTAAATATACAAGCACTGCTATATTGTAAAGTAGCATCCAGGGGTGGCTGGGTGAAAAAGATACAGTGCTGCTCATCGACTTGCTAGAGAAAATGAGGGAGATGCAGTAATTTGTAGGTATGCTATGGAGGTCGCTTTGCTTTAGTCCTGTGCATGGCACAGAGCTCACTCAGAATCACAGAATCACCAAGGCTGGAAAAGACCTACAGGATCATGCAGTCCAACCATCCACCTATCACCAGTAGTTCTCACTAAACCGTGTCCCTCAACACAAAATCCAAACATTCCTTGAACAATTCCAGGGTCGGTGTCTCCACCACCTCCCTGTGCAGCCCATTCCAGTGCCTGATCACTCTTTCAGAAAAGTAGTATTTCCTAACGTCCAGCCTAAACTCAAAGGATGCTGCTGCAAAGAGCGAGCAGGAGACAAGCAGGGAGAACCATTGGTACCTGGGAGGGACAGCAGCTAGAAAACCTTCCAGAGGCCACGAGAACCACCAGCCCAGTGCTGGAGCTGCTGCAGGATGTCACTGTGCCACCAGTGCCCCACTGGGCTCCGGCCCACTCGGTGGCAATGATGCTGAACTGCTCACCCATCGTGCAGCTCTACTGTCACAAGCCCAGAGGGTTCATTCGACTCCGGCCCTGGAGCCAAAGCCCCCAGCAGAGCCCTCCAGCACCAAGAGCCAGGCCAGGGAAACAAGCCATGGGGCAGCGCTCCCATCAAACAACGTTTCACTCTACCAGTGGATGCAATTTAAAACAGATTCAGAATTATTCATCAGTATGGATTAGTGCTTGTCCTGTTCCCCTCTAACATTCACCAGTGCCAAAGCACCTGGTGAGTCCTTCTCACACCCTCAGAATGGCCACTGGGCACAGCTGGCAGCAGCCACTGTCCAGGGAGAGCCACAACCCCCCATGGCCCAGCCCCTGCCTACTGCTCTACAGCTTGTGCAAAGTGGCTGCCACAGCCTGGCAGCAGAATCCATGGCTGAGAATGAGCTGCACGCCTCCCCGTCAAGCAGCTGCAACCTAAAGACTCCAAATGCAGCGTTGACCAAGGAACCCACAGTGAGATCCACGGGGGTGTTGTAACGCATCTGGTAAATAAAATGTCTCCAAAAAGATCTCTCTGAATGAGCACAGCGGTGGCTGCCGAATGCTGATTTGCTGCTGGAAGGGGCTCGGGGGCTTTGGTGGGATTCTGGCCAGGAAGCAATGAGATCTGCATCCCCGCAGGGACGGACCGCGTGGATAACAGCACAGCGCTGCGCTGCTCACCCAGGGGCTGTGCTGAAAGCCTGAGCCGGCTCTGTACAAATCCCACCGAGCTGATGTCTGCCTTGCCTTTTATTCCAGCCAAAAGAAACGTGAAACAAAATAAACAGGTGACCTGCGCTGGAATTTGTACTGCAGTGACAGAGACATCAGGAACTCAGTTGCCAAAGCGAGCAAACTCCAGACTCAATGCATGCCTATGAGCTTCCAGAAGAGAGAGCACAACTGGCTTCAGCTCAGTACGTATGCACTGTGAGTACTTTTCCATCACAGCACCACGCTGTCTCTGTGGCACTGTGTCAGGTGACACAGACCAAACCACGGCTCTTCATAGCACCTCGGTGCATCCACGGAGCTCCCTGCCAGCCCTGACCCAAAGCACTCAACGTTCGAGGGTCAAAACCTAAACCACAACACGTATGAATGCAAGGAAATAACGTGCTGCCCCTTATCGTTTGGTAAGGAGGATCCGGGAAGGCACAGGGCCTGAAACATTTAAAAAACTGAAATTCTGCTCACCTGTAACTGGTAGAAAGGAAATGTAAGACCTGAGGAGAAAGGAAGAACTTCCAAAAAGAACAGTGAGATGTGTCCGGGATCTCTTCCTCCAAATACATGCTAATGCTCACACCCCGCAGCTCCCTGCTCTTACATTTCATTTTTATACCATAAATGCAGAAGAGGTGGTGCAGCTATGGAAGCACAACCTTCCTTGAGATGGTTTCCAAAATTTCATATCAGCAGCCCAAATCTGACAAGATTTGGTGAGGGGTGAGCATGGCACGGCCAGCAGCACTTCTGGATGCCATTTGGTGCCTGGACAAACCTTCCCACCAGCTCATGCAGGCAGGAGAGAACCGAGCCCCCCATGACCCATCCACCTGCAGCACTGCTATGGTGTGCTGTGCAGCTGCATGGGCCCTGATGTCTTCTGCCTTCTCCTGGGGCAAAACAGAGATGGGGCCCTTCCCAGCTGTTTGGTTTGCACTAGGCTGCTGGAAAGGGCAGTGGTGGTGAGGGGACACGTGAGGATGCTGCCTGCAGACAAGAAGGAACCTGCTCTGAAGGATGCCCTAACGCTGAGCTGCAATCAGGGACCCGACTGCTGCCTGTGCTAATTGCAGGAAGAGCCGCTGCCAGCTAACGGTGCCCTCTGAGTTACAGCTGCTGGGCAAACCACGGCTGGGGCCATAAACCTGCTGCCCTGAGCACAGCAGTTACTCTCACAAGAAACACAGCCCAGGTGACATAAAGAAGGCTCTTAAAAAGATATTAATTTCTAGGAATCGGCCTATAAAATGTATTTATATCCCTCTTAGTAGAGGCAAATCTAATACAAAAGCAGAACATGGAGCACACTTTGATACCTTTAGCAGCAGCTCAGATAACAGCATTAGGTTCCAAGCCAAGCAAACCACTTCATTTTCCTTACAGCCCAAGTGCTGCAGGTTACACATTAACCCGGGAAGCAGCAGCGCTGTGCCACGCATGGGAGCCAGCAGATCACATTGTGCAGCTTCTTCCAGAACAGCCCTTTCCCTGAGAGCACCCAGGAATCAAAGTCAATGATTAAAGACGATGAGATTTCTCTGTTTTCTGTCGTTTTCCATGCAGGTATCATTCACCACCTGAATAAAGAACTCGATGGTAACATTTGTAATTTGGAAAGATCTTCTGAATAACTGCATATTCCCGTGCTAGATGGTAACTCTATATAAAAACCCAGCTTAACATGCCATAGTAGGAGTGTTGCCCAGCCTGCCTGCTGTGCTTGGTTGCAGCCAGGGAGGGCACCAACCCTACCCAGGGCTGCCAGGACACCAGGATGTGCTTCACATAGAGGCACCCTGGGAGCTTCTGCTGCAGAGCTGCATCTATGCTTTCTCCTAAGATACCTGAGCGTGCTGATATGAAAGGAAGCGCCCTGAGGGCTCTGCTTGGAGCACATGCACCCCAGCTCCAGGTGCTCTGGGTTAGCAGGGAGCTGTGGCTGACCCAAGCGCTGCTGCAAGCACATCCAGCTGTGCAGGATGCTCAGTGCTTGCCTGGTGGCTCTGAGCCCCCAGGGGCAGTGACACCCCGCTGTCCATCTCTGTTCCAGCATCTGGCTGCCCCCCACCCCAACATGTGCTCCTTAAAGTCATCAGCATCTCCCACAGCACAACCTCCAAGAAGTTCTGGTTGTTGACTAAATCTATGATGCTTTGCCTCTGCTTGGAATTTGGTTTTCATTCCAGAAATTGTTGCTATTTTTAAAAGTATACTCATCGTTCCCATCAGCTCCTTATGAACAAACAATGGGCTTTCTAAGCATTCACTCTATCACTGGACTTGATTTTAATTCGAACTGAAGTAAGGGGATAATTTCTGTTACCAAAACACATTCATTTTTCATGAGGAAAGGATGCATCTTAAAAAACACAGCCTTTAAAAAACACTGCTGTGACCAAGGAGGCCTCAGGGTACGTGCTTTTTCTCTAGGCAGTAATAGCAGATGAAGCTGACTGTGGCAAAGTGTCATCTGCCCTTCCTTTGCTTAGCCTTGTAAAGCAGGTGGAACGCTCTGTGATATGCGTGGGTCCCATCTACGTCTATCATGAAGAGAACAGGGCGAGTGCGTCCCTCTGGATGCTCACGGCACTCACATCAGATCTTGAAAGCTTTTTGGCATGAATTATAAATGGCCCTGACTGCAGGGAGCCCAGGTCAGCTCCCACCACCGACCTGCTGTGCCTGGAACATGAAGGTGATACTGATGAGTGTGCAGGAACGTTCCCATCCGCTCCACTTCTCCGGGACTCCGTGAAGAACTGCCACGTCATTCTCATAGCCACGAGCCCAGGAACTGCTTCCTCAGGGACACCCAGCACACAGGGGCAGCTCCTCTGAGCAGTGTGCCCACAGCACCCAGCACAGCTGCTGCCCACAACCTGGGGCTGTTCATCACCTGCATGGTAACAGCCTGCGGACTTGCCGAGCAATAGTCTCCCCAGGGAAGGGGGCAGATCCTTCTGTAGATGCCATAGAAAAATGGATGGATTTGAACTACAGAAGGAAAAGATCAATCAAAACAAAGTAAGGATCTGACAGGAGCAAACTTTCGTTCGATGAAGATGATTCCCCATAGCTCTCACAGAACAAATTAAGACCTGAAATTCAAATCTCTGCTACACAGAGTTCTAAAAGTCCCGATGCATTTCCTCAGGCAAGCTGCATTTCGGTTAGAACAATAACAGAGAAACATTTTTACAATTCAAAGCTAACACATGTTTATAGGTAAAAGCTGAACTGAAAGGCAAAGAGAAAACGAAGCTCCGAGGAGGCCCAGCTGAAACACATCCCTCATTTACACAATGACTTTCCTGAAAACAAACAGCAGGCACAAACCATGTCAATAGCACTTCTCTCTTACACACCACGGCTCAGTAGATGTTATTCAATGCTCCTGGTATTTCCTTCTGCAATTCTGCCTCCTCTCCCTCTCGCTTTTCGACCAGAATCAAGTAGAGGAAATAAACTGAGAACCTTACCAAGGATTACAGGCTGTCAGTTATGATGTGTTTTCTCTGTGGATTTCAGGGGCGGATATGAGATGGGTAAGCACAGGAGTTGGTATAAACAAAGCTGCATATGCTGTGTGCAATTACCCATCATTTCCTGGGCTGTGTCAATGTGCTGTCACAAACAGATAGCAGCCTGTAAATTTTTAGATCTTCCTGCTGAAGCAACACCAAAATAACCCAACTCCCATTGACATGGAAGCAGCCATTGATAGTCTCACGTGCAGAAGGTTGGAGTGGGGCAGCAGCTGGGCCTTGCAGGTCTCACTGAACCACCGAGGTTGGAAAAGACCTCCACGACCATCCAGTTCAACCACCTATCCATCAATATTTCAGACAACCACAGCATGGCCTGGGTTGCAAAGGAGCACAACGCTCATCAGTTCCAACCCCTGCTGTGTGCAGGTCGCCAACCAGCAGCCCAGGCTGCCCAGAGCCACATCCAGCCTGGCCTTGGATGCCTGCAGGGATGGGGCATCCACAGCCTCCTCGGGCAGCCTGTTCCAGTGCTTCACCACCTTTGGCTGAAAAACTTCCTCCTCATATCCAACCTAATCCTCCCCTGTCTCAGTTTAAAACCATTCCCCCTTCTCCTATCACTGTGCAATACCTAAAGATATAAAAGCAGAACAAAAAGCCAGAAAGTGCCTAGAAAAAGAGCTAACTGTGGGAAAACAAGCACAAGACCAGCAGGCTGCCTTTGGGGAAGGTGAGACGGACCCAGCAGCACAGCCAGGAGCCTCAAGCTCTGTTCAACCCGCGCATCACCTGCAGTTCTGTGCCTGCTTTGTATTGCTTTGTGGCTGACAAGGACACTGTGCTTTTGCCTAACCCTTCTTTTCCCTCTCGCCTGGCCTTATTTTCTTTCATGCTGACGTTTTTCGCAAGCTCTGTTCAAAGCAGTGTGAGGTTTAATTGATGAAATGTTTAACGTAACACTAAATATTTAACATCTCTTGCGCTAGCAAAGGGAACCAGACCTCTAAGAGACACAGCACAGAAAGAAAATGTTTTTGTGACAGTGCAAATAGGAATAATATTGTTTTTGTGTGTACACAGCTAGAAATGATGGGGATATAAACACAATGAGCAGTGAAGAGCAGAATGTGAAGCAGTGTCAGTCAGCGAGGTCTGGGCTGGACTGCATTTGAGTTTAAAAAGGAAGCTACAAAGAATCATGGCACTCTGGAATTGGCAAGATGGACGGAACCCAACAAAGGAAAGCTCCCGAGTGCTGATGTCTGAGCAGACCCAGCCCCACGCTCCCCTTCCCACACCGACGTGCTGCCCCAGATGCAAACTCAGCACTTCCCAAACACACCAGCGCTGAAGCAGACAATGGCCAGAAACAGAGAAAACCCCACACCAGCCCTCCTTTCCAGTCTGTCTGCTAAAACTTGGGCAATTTCTGCCTTCCACGCTTGATTTCTTGGTGCGGTCACAGGGCAGAGGAAGGCCCTGTGTAGAAGCTGAGCAACCCAGCACCTCGCCAGCACCCGGTGAGCACCCTGAGCGAGGAGCCCCAGAGCCAGCCCTGCTGAGCGGTGCTTTCACCAAACCAAAGCCTTTCATCCTACAGCCATCGCTGTTGGCTCTGATTCATTCTTCAGTTCACAGCGGCTCTCCAACAACACATCAGTGCCCCCACGCCTAGGAGGCAAAGCACCCAGCAGTGAAGAAGTCTGTTGCTAGCAGGAGAACTGGAAGACAAAGCTGTTAGAAGGCAGCTCACCTGGACTGCACACCTTGGTGCTTGCTGACCCATGGGTTTCTGGAAGGGAAGATCCTACAGAGCGTGCATTTTTGGTGCCTGCTGACAAGTACTGTCAACTGCTAGAATACACATTCAGCTTAGAAAAATAAGAGGAAATTGAGAAACATTGTCCACTCCATGGCCAAAGCTGATGAAAATAATCTGCTCAGCATTTTTTCTTTGACCTCGTTTTTCCCTTAAATTCTGCTGTTGCATCATCCTCCCTATTTCTGATGAGTTTGAAGAAACTTTTTAACATTAGCTCTTAAACCATTAAAAATGTTTTTCAGTCTCACATTTAATTTGCAAAAAAGATTTCCCCGGTGAAAGCCTTTGTAGGCAGGAATCCTGTGTAGGCAGGATTCTCATCTGCACCACATTCCACATCTCTGTGGGAAGACCCTAAAGGGAAGGTCGGGTTGGGTACTGGGAGAAATTTCTGTTCCAAGGAGCTGTCAGGCATCGGCACAGGATGCCCAGGGGTGGGGGGTCACCTTCCCTGGGGGTGTCCCAGAGCTGTGGGGATGTGGCACTGAGGGACGTGGGCTGGCCTTGGGATGCTCAGAGGACTTTTCCAACACCAGTGGCTCTGTGGTTCCACGTATGGATTAACCCAACGTGCCGATCAAAGGGCAACAAGTGCCTTAGCATTTCTCCTTGGCTGCAGCACTCATACCTGCACTTCCAGCAGGCACTGCTGCCAAATAACTTCAGGGCTTTCCAGGCAACTAGCACTGCAAATACACAGTCTGGTTACTTACCACACAATCTCTATATAAAACACATTTTACAACAGAAATAAAGCTTGCGCTGGGGCACGCAAGTGGCAGTGACCACACAGCCCTTGCAGCTCTCCTCTCCTGCTAAATAAGGAGTAAACAAATGGCTCTCTTACTGCATAAGGAATCGTTTACATCTTAGAATCATAGAATCACCAAGGTTGGAAAAGACCTAAAAGCTCATCCAGTCCAACCATTCACCTATTCCCAACAGCTCCCACTAAACCACGTCCCTCAACACAACATCCAGCCTTTCCTTGAACACCCCCAGGCTCGGTGACTCCATCACCTGCCTGGGCATCCATCCCAGTGCCTGACCACCCTTTCTGAAAAGTAATACTTCCTCATGTCCAGCCTGAATCTCCCCTGCCGTAGCTTGAAGCCATTCCCCCTGCTCCTATCACTGATGACACGAGAGAAGACCCCCAGCTCACTACAACCTCCCTTCAGGAAGTTATAGAGAGCAATGAGGTCTCCCCTGAGCCTCCTCTTCTCCAGGCTGAACATTCCCAGCTCCTTCAGCCTCTCCTCATATGGCCTGTGTTCCAGACCCCTCTTACTTCTTTTGAGACCACCTTACTTCTTTTGAGACCAGTCAAGGGAGCAGTAAGGCGCTTAGCTGGAAGCTGCACTGAGCCCTGTGTTATTCAACTGCAGTGAGACCGTACCTTTTCCCACTTGCATGCTGTGTTTGTTCCAGCACTGGCTCTCACCACCCTAGAAGAGGCTACTTCTCTTTTCTGCACGTGCTCTTTCTCTGTGTTTCATGTTAAAGTATGGTGATTCACATCTAGATGACACACGGGCTTTCCCTCGCAGAAAGGTGCTGTGTATGCATTCATGTTCTCATTACAAGGCTGAAAATGTCCATGCAATGACATAAACATCACACACGGCAGTTATGTCGGTACACCTCTGCCAGCAACTGGAAAAATTAATGCAAGCAGTACTTCAAGGCACGAAATGTCACAAACTGCTGGTGCTCCTGAAGCTAATTATTTGTAAAGATCACAATCTGACACAGAACTATCTCGTGCCTTTAATTACACTGTTCATAATGAAGACTCAACAACACATAAGCACGGGATGCCATTACTTTCTTAATTACAGATTAGCACACACACAAAAAAAGCCTACTCTGGATCACTGCCTCTGCTTGTATGTCATGAATGTGCCTGGCACGTGGGGGAAGGAAGCACAATGGAGCAGACAGGTGAGGAGCCCCACGTGTCTCGCAGGGCTGTGCAATGCAGGAAGCCCAACCAATGCTGTCATCTCTTCTTGCAGCACAAGCTGCCACTGTCTTCCAGTGCCATGCAAACGTAATGGAGAAGAAAACCCCTTCTCCAAGGAACTCGTGCCAACAGCTGCAGCAGCAGTGCAGCTCGGGCCCTGCAGCCAGCTCACCTCACCTGCCAGCAGCTGATAGAAACACTTCTGTTTTGGGGAATGTGACATCTGAGGGGCCACCTCTCCAGAGACAATGGCTCCTCTCCATCCGTTCCAGTGGGACAGGCCCTCAGCATCACAGAAGAACAGATCAGCTCGTTGAGCACTCAGCTTTGGGTCGAGTCAAAAGATACCATTAACCATGAGAGTCCTCTCCAACGGGCACAGCAAAGAGCTGGAGCAACGGGGTGACTGTGGCCACAGGTGGCCCCTCTCCTGTTCCATCAAGCAGTGCTTGATGCAACCAACTGCAGAGCCCAGGCAAACAATATGCCTCGTTTTCCACTTAATAAGAAGAATATGGCTATTGTATCACTTCTGTAAAAGCAATACCAACCTCTTCATTTACTTGGGCTGCTTTCCTCTGGAAGGAAAGGAGAGAAATAGCATCTTCTCAGTGCTTAGGGCAACAAACAAATGAAGAAGGATAAAATCACAGTTTGCTTGTTTGTCAGATCGTCCTTCCAAGTCTTCTCCTTTTTCTTTCCTCTGTCACCTGTTTCAGATGCTCCTCCAGCTCACAGCACCAAGCACACACATTTATGCAGTTGCCTCAATAGTTCCCTAAGCCCTACTTCACCTGCCTTGTTTTCCTTCCCCTCAGAGATGCTCAGGAATTCCTCTGCACAACAGCTCCGTCGAGACCCAGAATGCTGCTTAATGAAACTATTCAGTGCCAACAGAGAGTGCTGCCATTAGAGGTTCGAGCACCTAAACCAACTGCAGACCAACGAAGGACAACATTCTCAGCTCATTTCAATAGGAGAATTTAAGAAACAACTCAACAACTGGCAGCCTCCTCAGTGCTGCATATTTTCAAGACAACAGCTACGTACCTTTACGTCTATTAAACAAAACAGTGACAGAAACTTCCTGGGCTCATTCTGGTGGCAGCAGACCCTTCCTGCAGGGCACCAAGATGGCAAGTTTGTACCAACCTGGCCTCACCACTCACCAAATGGCAATGGGTTTCTCCTTCAGAGATCCACTGCACACAACTGCTACCCGTCAGCTTCTGCAAGTAAACAGCCTGTCCTGTTGGCCTCTCAGTCATCAGTGGTTATGGATACGTTTCAGTTAGTCTTTGATGTTAAGGAAAACTGTGCAAATGATGCAGCTCTTCAGTAAATCTTTGTTGTTGTTGCTGTTTTTTAATAGAAAAGACTATTTCAGATTAAAACACAAGCAATTATAATTAAAACTACAAAGTGATTTTAACCCAGAAGCTTGTTTGAGGGAAAGAAACAATAGTTGTTTCCCTGAGAAAAAACAATTCTCTAAACATCCATGTTTCCATAGAGACAGCCTCGATCCTTTTGTGCTCACTAATCTATCTTGGTCGATCAATACTTTATGGTAATTGTCTCCATGGTAATTGCAATGATAATAATCCCCCTTTCCAAGTAGAAAACTACTTGGGAAACACAGGCTGGGTCTGCAGAAGTGACAACAGAACACGTACCTTTATCTCAATGAAAAGAACTGTTGTGCTAAATTAGCACAGCTGGAGCTCACAGCTCAGGTGAAGTTCCACCAGGAACTTCAGGATGAATGAGGATGCCAAATCACTGGAATCAATCCCACAGGGGCACCCTATTGACCTACAGCCCAGAGCATCAAGAAGAGGAGAAATGGGCAAAGAGCACCTGGCTTGCAGTGTGCTGGGCAGCAGGGGCTACTTCCCCAGCCTCCCACCTGATGGGCATCAAGCAGAAAGGCTGGGCATTGCCATGGGCACCAGCCCCAGCTCCTTCATCTGCTTCATCACCCACAGAACCACAGAAATGGTCATCACCATTCAGCAAAAACCACAGAATCACAGAATGGTTGGGTTGGCTTCCAGCCCCCCCACCCCTGCCATGGCAATGGTGTCCTTCCAGGATCAGAGCGCAGATCCAAGAATCACGTTGCCTTTCTGCGGAGAAAGAGCTGCCACTCCAAACTCATACATCTACACAGAAACATCTCGGAGCAGTTGAGCAAAGGTAACAAGAGGTAAAACAGAGTTCATCAATACAATGATTAGCAATTAACAGCTAGCAAAAAAGGAAATTACCTAAAATACTTAGGGAAAACACTCCCCCCAAATTAGGATCAATTTAGCAATTTCTGGTAGTTTTGCAATTGAAGCAAGGAGAGTAACAGTATAGAAATTAATTATGTTGATTATGTACTTGATTACAGCAGATTAAAAAGCAAGTGCTGTTCCCATGGCAGTGCGAGCTGTCAGCACTTCCCAAACCTGCCACTGAAAGGGAGAGGGCTGGCCATGGCACGGGGAGCCGGGCCTCGCCAAAATGAAGAGGAAAAGAAATAGAAAGGGAGAAAAACAAAGCCGGTTGAAAGCAGAAATGAACTATCCGTTCATGTGCCGTTCTGCACTATGCAGAGATCCCCCAGAGCAGCCCAGAGGTTTGAAACCCTCTTTACAGTGAGGTGACGGAGCGCTGGAACAGGCTGCCCAGGGAGGTGGGGGAGTCTCCTTCTCTGGAGATGTTCAAGACCTGTTCGGATGCCAACCTGTGCAACCCGGTGCAGGGAACTGCTTTGGCAGGGGGTTGGACTCGATGAGCTCTGGAGGTCCCTTCCAACCCCTACAATTCTGTGACTCTGTGAAACCAATGCCAGGACCGGCCTCGGTCCCCCTTCTGCCATCACCGCTGGCAGCAGCAGGCAACGGAAGGGAAATTTTGCAGGGGAAATCGTGAAAGCCCACAAAAAGCTGGTGCTGCTTTACCAACAGGTGAGCGGCTTCAGCGCCATGTCATCAAAGCCCCGGGGCTGCGGAGCTGCCAGGTGTGATCCATCAGCTGCTGTAAGCGCTGAGCCGGGGCTGCAGCTGCAGTGCGGTGCTGGACTGAGCAGTGTGTGGGCAGGAGGAAGCGGTGGGCCTTTTTCATGACTAACTTCATGCACTTTTTATGAGCTGCTCTCTCAAGACACCACGCTCAAATACAGCACACAGTTGGTTTTTTCCTCAATTGCTTCCATGATTGAGAACTTATTGTGGAAGCGGTTGCAGCTTGGTAGGGGGCAGAGTGGAAACACTTGAACTGTTTGACAATTCTGTATTTTATGTATTTATTTTATATGTATGTACTTAAAAAATTAAAATAAAATACCAGCCTGCTTACCAGCTTGTAACCATGCTGGTTTCCACAGGAAGGAAACTACCAGGCCCCACGGCTGGCAATGAGCACTTTCATGGTCAGTGGGAGTCTGAACAGATTACAGATATCTAAGGGCAATGAAAACATGCAAACTCATTTTAACCCTTGGCACCCTGATCCAGTGGGTGGCAGCTCTGCCTGTGGCAGAGGATTGGGACTGGATGGGTCTTAAGGTCCCTACGAACCCAAGCCACTCTGTGGTATCCATTTTATGCTATCCTGCCTGAATTATTTATGGCAAAGGTCTCAAAAAATCAAAAGGGATTTGAGCGGCCCAGGACTTACACAGAACACTGAGGTTCAGTTCTGCTGGCGCCTGTGGGTCAGAGCAAGTGCCAGAATGCCCATTAGTTCGTGCTGGATGCATTACCTCCAAGCTGCCTGCTGTGCTCAGCCCTCCCTCACTGCTTCCCCCCTGCGCTTCGTGCTGAACACCTTCGAGATCTCACAGTGAGAAGGAGTTGATGGAAAACCCACCAGCAATTTTGAATAAAGGTAATTTATGGATACAGGCAACTTTGATCTGAGGAAGCAGAAGGAGAGCACTGGCAGTGCCTTTGATGCGGAGAGATGACGGATTGTTTTTGGCAGTGCTGTCTTGGTTGTGCTGTTAGTTGAGGGATTCACCTTTCTTCTCCGGCTGAAATGCCTTTTGCCAAATGAAATAAAACATTTGGGTTCTTTTTATGTCAGTTACTTTGTGTTGAATACATCGACTCAAGTTTTTGTTGTGGGTGTTGCCAGGAGTGAAAACTTTTTCCAGCTCTCCTTCCTTTGAAGAACGTTTCGCGATGCGGTATGAGCAGGCTAAGGATGGAGATGAGTCAGAGCCATCACCCACCAGAGAGCCAGCTCTGAACCTCAGCAGCCGACCCAGGAGACCTCCACGAGCTGGGGAACGCCGCTCCCAAAGCTGCCTTCAGCTGACAGAGCCCTCCTGGAAGAAGCCCTGTGGCCTGAGCTCCATCACCTCTTTTGGTTTTTTTTAACATGCCATCAGTGGAAGAAGGTGCACTGTAAGCTTAAAGGAGAGCTCGTAAATCATTACACGGCCCTGAACGTCTCATGCAAAAATTATGTCCGGCTTCTAGGTTCAAAAAGACCGAGGGAATGAGAGAAAAACAAGTGCTCTAACATTTCTGTTGAATTTATTCCCTGAAGTCAAGTGAAATTTTCCTCAACTTCCCCAAGCAGTACAAATAAAGGTCTAAAGATTATTCATAACATTGTAGCTCATTTTTAATACCAGAGACAAAATTGCTTAACATCAGCTTTACTCTCTGACAATTTATTTAAAGCAGGAGAGAGCTCCACTAATACTATTTATGTACGAATATAAATAACTCATCCCTTTTGAAAAGGAGTTCAAACGTCCAAAATAACAATTCATCTTTTTTGCTCACTGACTTTGTTAATCATCAGTAAACTCCGAATTTTCCTGGCAAAACCCATTGCCAGCACGAGGAGCACAGGCCCCATGGACCTGCATGTTGCTGACGTCAGCTGCAGTGAGCACATGGGCTTTCCCTCTCCTTACTGCCATCTCCTTCTCGCGACCCTCATGCCCCTCTCAAGCAATTTCATTAGGAACAAAGGATGGATTTGCTTTCCTCGCATTAGGGATGTGATGGCTCCCTGTAATGCTGTCCTTTTGTCATAGCACTCTGGGGGAAACTGAAACAGAGCTGGCAGGCCTTGGCATCAACGCAAGCAAACCACAAATTCAACTGTGAGTTACTGCAATCAAACACCACACCAGCACAGGAAGAATATGCAGGAACCCCTCAGTATAACCCAGGTGCTCCAGCAGGCACTCGGCAGCCGGGCTGTGCATCTGCAGTCTTCCATGGGGGGAGGCATCATGGTAGAGCTACAGCTCTAACTGAGGACCCTGCAGCTCCTCGTGGCGGCCCCACAACCTCGAAGGGAGCACAGGAACAAGGCAGAGCAGAGCTCAGTGCCACAGGGCCTAACGGAATGGCACGGGAGGGTCGGGGGCCGAGGGAAAGGCCGAGCCCCAGAGGGCGGTGGGCACAGCACCACCCCCAGGGCAGTGGGTCGGCCCGAGCTGCCGGAGCTCAGGGAGCGCTGGGACACGGCTCTGCACAGAGCTGGGCTTGGTGCTGCTGTGCGGGGCTTGGGCTCGGCGCTCCGTGTGGGTCCCCTCCACTCTGCGATACTCAGCGATGCTGTGGTTCCATGCTCAGTTTAACACCACGGCGCAGCCCTCAGCGCGCCGCGGCGTTTGCAATTCTGATATTATTTCTTACGATGAAAAAAGCCAGAAAGCAGTTTAGAGCGGGTCGTTAATCTCTATGCAAATGAGCCGCAGGCATACGGCATCGCCCCGCTAAGGACCCTCGCGCAGAACAGCGGAGCTGCCGCAGCTTTGTTCCGCAGCCGCCCCGACTGCTATTTTCGCCGGATGACGTCCGTAGTGTCATGGTTACGGCGGTGCCGCACGAAGCATCGCTCCCTCCTCTCCCCACGGACACCGCAGCCGCCGGGCACCGGCAGCCCGAGGTGACCCTGTGCCACCGCCAGCACCAGGACGGCTGGGGGGTGCGGGCAGCTGGGATCTCGGCGGCACGGGCAGGGAGCGGAGTGAACGGGCAGCACACCGCCGCGATGCGTAACGACGCCCGCATTGCTTCATCATCCTCATTATATTTTAATGGTCTTTGTTTATTAAAAAAGTTAGTCAGCACTCCTGCGGGCTCCTCCGCTAGCGCCGAGCTGTGCCTGTGACGGTGAGCTTCCCAAAGTCCATGCAACAGAGACCAAGCGAGCGGCGCTGCCTGCTCAGACTGCCGGTCACCTCTGTGACCAGCAGCTCTAGGAGAGGTCTTGGACCCTTCTGAAGAACCAAACTATGGATTCTGAGCAGAGTTAGGCAAACCTTATTGAAGCAGAAATCTCCGCAGCTGGGCTCTGCAGCACATCTTCCTTCCAGTATTTGCTTTCAGCTACACCCCGCTGTACACAAGTTCAAATATCAATTTGAATTTCAAAATACATCTCCTTTTTCTGCTGCCCATTGGTCCACCCTGGTAAGAAGATCACTGGCCAATCTGTCTCACTATGCAGTTTTCTCATTTTTAGTGTTACCCGACACTCCTGCAATTTCACTGTTATCTGTTTTCAAAGCAGAACTGAAGATGTTGCCTTGGGGTGAGCTGGTTTAGGGTTCCTTTTTTTCAAGCTAATGACTCCCACCTGTGTCTTTCATGGTAGAAGGCAGTAATTAAACCTGGAGTATTTCAAACCTTTTCTTGACATAATGGCTGCTTACCCACTATCTGATACGTTTTCCCTCCACCACTATTCTTAAAATAATGCACGACTGACAGCCCCTAAATGTCAGCACAGGGATGTAGCAGAGTGCTGCAGAGTGCCCTGTGTGCCACGGCAGCTCCAACCAAGAGAAGGAGATTCCCTGGAGCCCAAACATTGAGAAAGCTTCCACGTTTCTCATTCCGTTCCTGAACAGCCCTACCAAAACACACTGTGAGATGCCAGCCTAACAAGAGAGAACACCTGCCCAAAACGGGCGCTCAGTCCTGCTGCAACCCTCTGACTTCTGCTGATTGACAAGGAGGAGCTGCTGCTGCCCGCAGTGCTGGAACAACTTCTGCTATTTCACTCAAGTGACTTGAAAGTCTGAGCACACAAACACCAAACTGCTCGGCAGAATGGAAAATTCCGCCTGAAGCAGCACGCGCCTTTTTTTGGCAGGCATTTATTCTCCTTTATTAGTGTCTGCTGATCCAGGTCCCACAGCCGCAGGGATGCTCTGTCTGCATGCTGCCCGCCCCGGACTGCTAAGCAGAGAGCAGCATCTACCTCCTATGGCACTCACACCCTCCCAGGGACCTGCATGCTGGTAGCTGCTTAGTGCTGGCCCAGGAAACATAGAATGGCTTGTGTTGCAAGGGACCTCAAGGATCATCCCCTGCTGCAGGAAGGGCCACCAACCTCCATGCCCAATACCAGCCCAGGCTGCCCAGGGCCCCATCCAACCTGGCCTTGAACACCTCCAGGCTTGGGGCATCCACTGCCCCTCGGAGCCGCCTGTTCCAGCACCTCACCACAGGAACCACAGGCTCAGTGTGCTGCTCCCATCCAGCACCACTACATCCCCCTCATTTGGCTCAAATGAGAGTGCTGGCCCAGTGCTGCTGGCCCAGATCTCTCCATCCCTGCTATCCCAGCTCCTGGACTTACCAGTGCTGCACACCCAGCCCTGCCTGCCCCCTGCCATCACGGTTTGCACGCTCCCTTATCACAGCAGCAATGGCAGCCTTGACTTCTTTGGGAGACCTAAAAGCTGAAGCAGTGCAAGTTGTCACTGCAGGACCTTACAGAGCTACTCTAAAGGGAGGAGAGGAGGAAAGGAAAAATGCTGTTTCAATTGAAATATCAAAAAGCACCTAAGAATTTAAAGGTCAAAACTCCCAGCAATGTCTCTTCTGAAGCATTACAAACAAAGCACAAATCCTTCTTTGCATGCAGTGGGTTTAGGTGTCGTAAGCACTCTCCCTGCATTATTGCTTAATGAAGAAGTGGACACGCAGAAATGGAGAATCTACCCCAATGCTAAGGAAAAAAATCATACCTCATTATTAGTCCTCACTAAATAAACTCACAGAAACTGGCAATTTTTAACCACTGCTCTTGATTTGACTGCGTTAAACTTTACTCCATATGATGCTCAGTTTAAAAACCAGGGTTCCCATTCACCACCAGCAACACCATCACAGAGCACAGCAGGAAGGGGACGTGTCCATGCCTGGAAGGAGCACTGGGGATGCAGGAAGGACTCCCACAGCCCTTTAGGTGGCCCTGCAAGGAGAGCTCAGGATTACAATGCAGCAGTAACTGTGACGCTCCCCATAACAGAAATGGTATTTAGAGGCACGTAGGAAGGGATGCTGACAGTGACAAGAAGTAATCTTCGTTTTAACTCCTGAGAATGTTAGGTAACATTCGTAACGCACTTAATTAATAGAAATTATATTCAATATATTTTTTTTTTTAAGAGAAAATTGCCTGACTTTATCTCACAGAACAAAATCTGCGGCGAGTGAACGTAGCACATATCACACAAAGCACAGCAGCTATTAACTTCCTCCTAAGTGACACCCAATAATGCTCCTAAACGAAGACACAGAACAAGAGAGTTGCTGACACAAAAGAAGGCCGGCCTGGCTGCACTCACTGCATGAGCCCTGCTGAAGTTAAAAACAGCAGAATTACGCTGCTGGGGCTGGGACCTGAGTGGTTCCATCCAGGCTGCCAGGTGCCAGGGCGAGATGCATGACAAACAAAATGAATGCTGGTTAAAGACACAGCGTTGCTGCATTTCAAACCCTGCGTAGGTACATCCAGCTCCATCCAGAACAGCTGGAACCAAATAGAGTGAGGGATTATCCACAGAGGTATAATTAACCTGGCCAACATTGGCAGCTGTCGTTCATTCTGTTATGTAAGACAAGAAGAGGACCAAGAATCAGATTAATGGTACACAGATTAATCCCTCAGTAAGGAAGACATGTAGGCACTGAGCAAACCTGGGCAGTGTTCTGACATCCAGAAAGAAGTTGTTCCTGTTACATAAGCAACGTGGATGCAGTCTAGAGACCGACAGGAAGATTCCCTGACCTGGGGATCCTTTTGTTTGGCTTTCCCCAATGCTACAGCACCCGTTACCAGTCAGATCCCTTGCTGCATCTCCACCTTCTCTCCTCCCCCTCTGCAAACACAAAGCCCACAGACACACCCAGGCCCCCACCAGCAGCGCTGCTCCCTGCTCCTCTGGCTGACCCAGTTTAAAGGTGGGAGCAGCAGAAGCAGCCACAGAACATCGGCTGCATTGTTTCCATGGTCCCTTGATTAACTGCCATAGTAACTAGGTAGCGTGCACTTGCGGCAGACTACCTCCCTTTCTATTTCTCTCTTTTATCACATTTCAGATGGCAGCACACAGGCAATGTCTAGCACCGGTATCCACGCTCTGCGTCATGCGAGGAACTTGCATGCACTGCCGTTCCCAAAGCGGGTCCTCGCAGGGGAAAGCCGGCTGGCAGGGCGCTGCTGGGACTCACGGCTCCTGCAGTCGGCCTGCACCCTGCCCTCAGAACTGCGGTGTGGACACAGTGCCCACAGTGGGTCCTCACTGTCTTCCTCTGGATTTGCTCTTCCTGAGCACAGCAGCACTCAGGAAAGCAGGCAGAGCTTCACCACACCAACAGCCATTCCTGCAGTCACCCGGAGGGCAGAGAGTGGAGGAGCTGCTGGAACCCAGCTTCTGCAGCGCCATGGATGGCAGCTACTCAGAGAAGGGAGGCAGGAGAGACCACAGCTGTATCTCTGCATAGAGAGGCAAACATCCAATGCATGGAATGAGCCCACTGAGAGACACGGTGGAGCAGGGTGTGCCCTGCAGCCCAACAGAGCCGTGCTGAAGACAGGAGGTCGTCCTGGCAGTGCCCACGGCACGTTCAGCACCAGAGTTGGGGCAGGCGGACAAGACGCATGCGCTGGGCTCTTATGCAACTGCAGGCATCAATCTTTCCAGCAATTATTTTCCACTCTGGCCTACAGCTTATGGCACCAGGAACACGCACGAGGGGACTTACGCCTTCGTCAGAAGCACAGATACTTTAATTGCAGCGAGGAACTGCAAGACCAATAGTGCAGTTGGGAAAAGGACACAGGTAAAAGCAACAATGAGAATGTGACGATCCTTCTCCCTCCCTGCACTATTTATGTTGTAGATCCAGCCCTTATGCCTTGCAGACGTCAGCAGCACCACACGCTGCACAAGGAGAGGCTCCCAAGAAGATGCGCTGTGCAGAACAGTGCTACACAGCAGGGCTGCTACCAGGCATCTCACTGCTCGTGGGTTTGTGCAGCACAGCGAGATCTGCATTCAGTTCTGCGTGTACAGAACAGCCCTTGGAGCAGGGCAGTCAGCAGCATTTCCAAAGATAAATGGTTTTTATCCTCGCTCCTGTAATTTTACAATACGCGTTACTGGGCCACAGAAAATCTCTCTGTGCTGTCACAGAGGTTCTCCATAATATCTAACACACCACTTTTGTGAACAGAGAACAGATCTGGGAGGCGTTGCAAGAAGTCACCTGGTCTCTTCTCATAGCTGGAAGCGTTCAGGAAATCCCAAACTTTCAGCTCCGTCCCATCCAGCAGGGAATTCAGGTGTCCCAGCGGTGGAGACCATACAGCAGCCTTCCCAGGCAAAGGCTCAGCTCTTCCCCCTCTTCCCACAGAGCTCTCCAGAATGTCTGTGCTCACATAACCTCCCTCGCTCAGAACTCGCCCATTATTTCTTGCCCTGTCTCCAGCTGTGAAGGAAAGCTTCCTTCTCCCGAAACTTTTTACGTAATTAACAGAAAGTGCTTGAGAATAACCACAGAAAGCAGCACCTTTTTAAGTAATATCTTACCTTGCTTCTGTCTGCCCCACTTTTTCAAAGTAGGATTCTGTAAGACCTCATGAAGGTAAGATGTGAAAAAGCAAGTGACTCGCTGACCTCCCAGCATGTTTGCCAGGCTTCTGTGATGGCTGATTTGCCTTTCTGGATATAGAGATGATGAGCAAAAAACATTGCTCGGTCAGCCAAATAGAGATATGCATTGCAAGAAACGGGAAATTGTTACTGTAGAAGATTACAGTGCACTAAACAATATGCTTCTAGTGCTGGAGGCAAACATACCTATCCACCCCGGCCTAATATCAATAATTCAATATTAAAGCTTTCAACACAAGTACAGGCTTTTCAGTGGAAGTATTCTTCAAACCTTGATGTCTACACACTGATCTGACACGCAGATCAGCACCATGAAATTGGTTAAAAAGACTCTAAAAGTAATTTAACGATTACGGGAAAATGCATCCAGATTAATGAATTACAACTCGTGTGATGCATATTTCCTCAAGTAAACAAGCTGCAACACGAGTGCAGGCTATTGGGATGCTATTGCTTATTTGGGGGCTCTGAAATTCCTCCAGGAAAGCATCTCAACAGTCATGCCTCTCCAAGGGAAAAAAGCCACCCAGGAAGACGTCTAAATAAAAGAAAGAAACCCCTCGTGACCCTCGGTTTCCAGAATGCCCCTCTGCTGCAGGGTGCAGAAGGAGGCTCGCTGCATTACACGAGTTTCCCCTTGGTCTGTGAAGGTGACACTGGGTGGCACTGGGTCTGCCATCACAGCAATGGCACGTCTGTGAGGTCACCCAGGCAGCCCAGAGGACACAGTGCGTGCCCTCCCCCATTGCTGGGCACGGCTCAGCAGCCGAGGCGAGGCATCCCAACGCACTCACATCCTCTCCTCTTTTCTCACCGTGCATGAGTGGAGCCAGGTGGGAATTACCATAGGTGATGATGCCGAAGAGAGCTTCCATTAAATCTCTTTCCACTGTTTGGGCTGAAGGCCAGCAAGGTAGGTGCACTGATGCCCGTACATCCTGACCACAACGCGCACTAAACCAGGTATGAATCGCTTGTATCCGCAACTTGTACTACTTACCTTTGTGACGTACTACTTAGAATTCAGAGAAGAATTCATGGGATGAGTATGAACCTCAGAGAGAATGAAAGACAGAGGAAACGCATCATGAAAATGGCATGTTTCCCTGCTCGCTGTGCGTAGTTACAGGCACAGCAGTGAGCACTGAAAGCAGTCCTAGCAAAACGATGCCGCACTTTGCCTAAATCGTGTTGGAAGCAGAGCACAGAACTGTGGTTTATGGTGTGACCTTCTGTTTTTCCAGCCTCATTTTACCAGAGACCATCAACTCCCCACAGTCATGTGGCCACTCCAGTTTTGGACTGGCCAAACTTCCAGTTATTTGGACAGAAACATGGAACAGTTTCCCCTTCTACTCCATGTGGACACTCACCAGTATTTTCAACCCTCAGATATTAATACATGAACTGGAGGACTACTTTCACTGGAAAGCAAATTGTTTTTCAAAACTCTGCTGAAATCTGGCTCCACAGTTTCCAGTGATGTTCCATCAGCAACTGCAGGTTTCACCTTGGCTGTTTATACACAGGGAATAAAGTATGCCCACTGCTCTACTTAACAGCATGATCCGCAGGACAACAGACAGCTTATTAAGGGACAAAAGACCAATTAAAAATATTAAATAAGCCCAAAGAGCAATTGGTGAATTCAGTGGATTTAGTCTACTGCTGCTCCAACTGCAGCATGATGCCTTGCAATACGGGGCTCCCAGAAACAAACCGACCAACCTGGGATGAATCCAGCTTAACAAAAAAAAAAAAAAGTAAATTTAATCTCTTCTTACAGATCTGATTTGTGCTTTGGGATAATCTCCCAGCAACACAGCACCTTCCACATAGGGAAAGAGGCTGGTTGAGGGCAAGCTCATGTTCTCACAGCAGGATGGCTGCTGCTCCCCATAGAGTTCCCATCACAGAGCCTCTCCTGGCACAAAAAAAGCACGGGTTACATATTCATGGACAACACACAGGGAAATCATTTCACAATGCTGATGTATGGGGAGCAGCAAGGGACTTCAGGGCTGCAAACAGATTAACAGGCTCTAGAAACGACACGAGGGACCTGGAGCAATGATGGTGGAAGGCTGGTCAACAGTCAAGCGCCCTGCGAAACGCCTGCATTTTCTCCCAGGAAGAATTAAGGCTGATGAGGCAGAAATCACATTTCCTCGTGTAGGTGGCAACATATGGGAGCTGTCACAACACATGCTCCTGCAGATGCACGTGTCCTGGAGCTGCGCTGACTCTCACATGCAGAGACTTCTCCCAGCTACAGGGGAATCTGTGAACAAATTACTGCAGCCCTAAAAATCACGTCCCAGGGAGGGCCTGGGCTCCACAGGGCCCACCAACAGCACTGATGGGAAGCGGTGGTACCTAGAGAAGAGGAGGGCAGTTCTGACTCCCACCTTCCAGCACAGCCCATGCAGAACTCCCCTCTCCTAGCAGAAGGGATCCAGCAGGGAGCGGGCACAGCTGGTGGCCAGACCAAACACCCCAGGATGTCCACTAAGGTCACACATTACGCAAACTGGGCTCCAGGAGGCTGTGCTTCAGGCTGCCAGGTAACTACTGGGAGAGAGAACAGCCTCTGCCACCCACTGTGTGCCTCTGGGCATGCTGCAAGGCGCCGTGTGCCCATGGGGACGCTGGATGAAAACAACAGAGCTCAGCCCCAAGCAGCCTGCACTCACGTACTGTGGCTTCACAATGGGAGGGGTAAGTGGAGCTGCCATCTGGATAAGGCACTTTCTGTATGACCAGCAACTCAGAAACATGCAGCACAGAGAATTCCTCATGGTCTGTCCTCAAAAGACTCAAATTTGATGACCTAGAGATTAATCTTCTGCACAGAATGCAAATCCAAGCAGGAGGCCCACGCACGGCGTACCAATGTAAACAGCCCAGCCCCACCAGTTCGGGGAAGGATTATGGCCGTGGAATAAAAAACCATGTTTTAACAGCTAAATAAGACAGCCAGTATCTTTAAAATATTTAGAGATAAGAGAATGCCCACCTTGTTTCTAAAAGGTAAACACAAGGTTAGAGGTTGTAAGCCAATATATTCCACTCAGCTTCAATGCCCATTTGTGCGCTCCCTGCGAAGTGCAGACCAATAAAAGCTGGAACAAAAAAAGAGATGCTGTGGCTGATAGAAGCCATGGTAAAGCAAACTGTGCAGGAAGACACACCAGCCTGAGAGATGCAGGAGCAGCAGGGCACTCGGGTGGTTCTGGATTACTTAGTTCATTTGCCTATAACATGAGGAATTCACTCTGATCACTAAAAGTGACTGTGGACAGGGATACACCAGGCAAGGGAAAACAAACCGAATGCCAACACATGAACTGGCGGTGTGTGCTGCAGAGAAATGATGGGTCTGAAAGGAAATACAAAGGGAACGTAAAAGGTCCACTGGGATTAATATCAAGAATGGCTACAATCAGAAGACAGCCATCTTTCAGGCGCGTTACAGCTAACACACTGACTGTCAACATCCATTTCCAGCTATTAATACAAGCAGTGAAAAACATACCACAGTGGTAACAGATAAAAGCATGAAAAATGGGATAAAAGGAAGAATCAAAGTCATTCTGCTACTGTGCTCCATAACCTAAAGGTGTTCCTCTTTCATAAGGACCCTCCAGCTTTAAGGGATGATGGGGAAGGAGGGCTCTCTTTGCAGCTTGGCTAACCAAGGCTTCTGAATCACTAGAGAGCTTGTCAGTTCCTTACTTGCACTGTACCTGTACCTCCTGTTTGACATGAGGATGTAGGCAGTGCAGAGAAGGTTGCTGGATGGCTTTTCCCACGCCGCAGCCACCAACCTGCTGGCAGCCCAAAGGAGTCCGACATCCGACCCAGGAGGGATCTGCAATTCTTAACCCAAAGAGCTAAAAACAACCCCCCCGAAGACTGCATTCCTTCGCAGTGAGCACGGCTAGCTGGGAACCTTTGCCACCAGGGCTGACAAGAGGAATTAATCAGAGGCAGCTATCAGCTGCACGCTCCCCAGCAGCCGCAGCCCCGCCGCACCTCGCGGCCAGCCGCACGCACCGCTGAGCTCCGCATCTCGGCTGTTCCTTTCAGTTGAGTCATTACTGGAATATTTTATTGCCTTCCTGAGATGATTAACAGCTGTGACCTTTTCAAAATTTGGAAGGTTCTTTTCTGCATGCTAAGTAATAACACAATGGCTTAATTTAAACTACAGCACAAGCCCATTCTGCCTAAATAATCCCTGTCAACAATTAATTTAACATTAAGAGAGTGAAATAAAAATGCACCGTCAGTAGCAGTTTTGTTTTTAATTCATTTGTCCTTTTTAATATCCTGCTTCAGGCAGGAATTATTGGTGACAAAACCAGCCGGAGTTATCGCATCCATTTAACTTCTGCACGAAGTCAAATCCCATTCAGCCGCAAGAAGCTGCAGAGATCCACGTTCCAACTTTGCCCAAGTCTCACTGCTGCTGCCTCCCGGTTCCCAGCCCCCAATGCACACAGCAGCATGACGGAGCGGGTGACCTCAAGGCCATCTCCCTATTGCCTTTTGCACAGAAACAACTGGAAGGAGACGCGTGCCAAGACAGGGCTGGCTGAGCAGCAGGGAGCAGCTCTGTTACACCCAGAGATCACCGCTCCTTCCTTCAACACAAACGCAGCAGTGATGTCTGTGAGCAGCCCGCCCTTCACGTGTTGGTATCCACTCAGCCCAGGATGCCCAGCACAGGCCTTCATGGCAAGCGGGGAACGTGGGATAATTGTGTGCATTTATTTTCAGTGGTGACCTACTGCCGTTTTTCAGAGGTTGCTGTGTAACTTCAAACCTGAAGTTCCTTCAAAATGCATCTGCGTGGAGAGGTGAGGAGCACACGCTGCAAAGAGATGTGCTTTTAAGTCCCTGAAATGCTGCGCTCAGCTAGGAAATTTAAGTTTCTGAAAAGGTAGATCAAGAGATCCCATATGGAAATAGGCCACTGGCAGCACAGGAAAGGAATCTGTGTTGGTGCCTGCTGTCCACGCAGAGGCAGGGCTCCTCCAACATTCAAATCTCTGCTTGCGTTCTCCTCCCTACTAGAGATCCACTTTTATCTCTCTTATCTCCCTTTAAGCCGCATCTGTGGTAATTGTTTTTGTTAAGCCTGGTTAATTAAGACTGCAGGCTCATCAGGGAAACCTCCCCCTTCCTTGGCTTCCCATTTCTGCAGTGGCTCAGCAGAGCACAGCACGGCCGTCACGCCGCTCCTGCCCACCGCCTCCCTCCTGCCCCCGGAACGGTTTGGTTGCTTCTGGAGGGAGATTTTCCTGTTCTGCCGTCGCACGTCGCAGTGCAGCGCTGACATCCCGGCGGCCGCCGCCTCCCCCAGCGCTACGCACTTACTGCCTCTGTCTGAGGCCCTGGAAGTTGGCTGCTCGGCTATCTGACAGGGTTCATTAATCAGCCGCTCTGAATTATTCATTACATATTTAACCAAATGCTCCACCAAAATCCCCAGCAGCTGTAAATCTCGCAGAAATACATTACAAATTCTATTTCTCTTCATAAACCACTAAATGCCACTTTTTGCAAAGATTTCCTTAAGGCACCGCTAGCTTTTACCTTAAGTGATGCCAGAACAAAGGGCGGATTTCATCATCTGTTTTGGTTTCTGATAGTCCTTTTCCTTGAATCATTAATGTTCCTGAAAGCAGAAATGTAACTCAGCTTGTTATCTTTTCAAAATCAAACGCATTGGACAAGGCATAATTTGCCTCAGGCAATGCCATTTCAAGTTTGTATCACTGCTAGCCGGGACCTTTCGTTCACAAAGAAAATCATCTGGATTTGACAATGACTGCTGCCACTCACCCGCAACGAGCACTTGCTCTTTCCCCAAGAAATCAGTTTCCACCCTGCTACATTTGAATGAGCAAACCTGTGGTGTTTATTACACGGGAAATATTCCCCCTGAAGTCTAGAAGCAATTAGAATTTGTTTTTCTTTGCCTTAATGCGACGATAACAAGAGAAATCGGATATTAACCGAGACCTTCCTTAGGAGAGCAATTTCATCTTTACCAACTCAGAAATTAGATTTTTAGCAATGAAATACAGCGCCTATTTGTTCAGTGGTAAGTGCTATGAAAAGAAAACCCAACAGCTGATGCCTGGATGCAAACCCATAGGGCAACTGCCCCGAACGCCCCTCCCTGGGGAGCGCTCTCAGCCTGGAGCACTTTGCAATGCCCAACCACTTCTCAGGGACAACCTCAGCACCTCCCACTCCCGATTTCCTAATTTTGAGCTGTATGATGGGCACATTACATCACTCCAAGATTCCAGATTACTTGCATTACACTGTCAGGCACGTACCTTTAAATGAGTTTTCAAGCCTATGCAATCCAGAACTCATTCCCTCACTCCTTACCCACAAAGTTACCAGCACAGCCCTCAACGTTGTGCTTGGCTGTCTCGCGTCTGCCTTGGTGTCTGCTTTCATCTCCATCCCTGCTGCAAGAAGCAAGACCAGATTTCTCAACGTGACCGCTCTCTTGGGATTTACATAACAAATGAGAAGCAGTCCACTAACAGAAAGGCTGAGCACAAGGCCAGGCCAGACCTTGGGGGGGCGGGTGGGAGCGAGTCAGAGAGCGATCCACACTGAGACCGATGGAAATGTTCTGACACAGCTCTGAATGGAAACTGTGCGTGACCCCACTGTGTGCTCCAAAGGGAACTGCATACACAATGCAGAAAGCCTATGCAGCTTTTTAGCACTGTTGAATTTCCTCAGATTTCCCCAAGATGCCATGAGACTCGAGCAGAAAGTCTCTTTCCTCCCCATCTCCTCCCCAGCACGGCTGGCCCAGGCCAACAGGGCAGGCTTCTGTATCTATTGCAGGTCCACAATCATAATTCATAGCATCTTTCAAATTTCACTTTGTGAATTAGCATCAGTGTAAGGCCTTTTAGCTTATTCTGAATTATTTTAACCAAGCATTCCAACCAAATCCATTTTTCAAGCACAGCTGGAGGCGATTTTGAGCAAGTACACTACCAAGGGAGTATGCTGCCAAATACTGTTAGTGGATAACAGAATGCAAATCCAAACAATGTGCATGTGCTCAGAACACAACAAAACAACCTATCGGAAAATATCCCTGTCCCACAGAGCAAAGCCCCGACGTTTCTCACTTGGCCTTCCACAGAGCTCTACTTTACATGATTCAAATAAGTGGAACCGTAACGCAAAATACATGGTCTGCTCTTAAAAACCCCCCAATGCTTTCCAAGCACCACTGAAGAAGACTCAGATTCCATCCACAAAAGGCTGACCACCAGAAGGCATTTCTGACTTCTTACAAATGCTTCTTTCCCTGTGGGAGCACAGGACAAACGGGACTGATTGCCTACGGCAGGCATGCTGCACGCTGCAATCCAGAATGCTTACAGCAACACAAGAGCTTTTGGGGGGATATGCAGTAAAAATAGCAAAGCCTGACATTTAGAGATTAATGTTTTTTCCTTAGGGAGGCAATTTTCAATGACGGTAGTGCAGATTCTCTTCATTCTCATTAAAAAGCAAGGCAGAGCTTAGGTCTCGGTGATTTAGGAAGGTGCTTCTCCCATAGGCAAAAGAGTGTGAGGAAACACCAGTATATGTATAGAGGTGACCGATTAACCCTTCTCTAAGTTAAAAGACAGCAGTTGATAATGGAGCCTAGACATACAGCCATTGCCAAGACACTGCATTCCAGAGAAGCCTATTTCAAAGTCATGTCTGTAAGGAAGCGTGGGCTTCCCGTTGCGTCTGCTCTTCCAGTCTGCATCTTCTGGTGCCGCCTTCTCTATGCTGCACCGTCTTTTCTCGTTTGTTCCTTCCTTATTATTACATCAAACAGAGCCAAAGGAGCTCAGCATCATGGAAAAAAGGGCTGCCCTGTAACAACTGTGTGACCCCAAGATGGATATGTTCAATGAATGCTGGCTCAGTCTAAGCTGTTGGAAAGCAAGTGGCAATGTCACCGACGGCCTGATGCAAGTCAGCCTAAAAATCCAGAGGGACAACACAAGAGGCACTTGCTTTCATGCTCCTGGCCTCCAACAGCTCCCAGTGCAGTTTGTTAAGGGGATCCCATCTGACAACGCAGACCTTGGCTAGATTTAGAAGGGCACAGTGACTAAAGGAGAAGGGAGCTTTACCCAGCCTCAAAAACCACAGGTATCTGGGGATTGCCATCATTAACCTACAGCGATCAGTTTGGTGCATACAATCACCGCTTGCTCTGGAATTTTTCCTCCTTAATCCAACCACTGCAGGAATACTAAAGCAGAGCGCACTGTCCACTTGACCTGACAGCAGACCACCATGCTCTATCTGCAACTCATGCAGAGGGACAGCATGCTTCAAACTGGGAAGCACATTTCTTACAGCCACGGTATCCTGTGATTCCACATCTGTTTCCCCCCCCCTCCAAAAAAAAAAAAAAACAGAATTTGGGAAACTGAGATAAGAACAGAAGCAAATACACCATCCTAAAGTAAACCACATCAGAAGTAACCACGGGGAAAGGCTTTGTGCTGATGGAGGGGACGCAGCGGGGCCGCTGCTCAGCCTGCACAGCACACCACCAGGACACACAATAAAGGTGCTAAAAGCTCTGCAGTTGTGACAGCTCTTGGAAATCCAAGCCCTTGTATACACTGTGAATGTACTCATTGTTATAATAACTGCATGCTGATGAAAAACGAGCCTCCCTAGGATTATCCGCCTCATCTGTTCTTTATACAAATATTGCAATTTCCTCCCCACCTAACTTGTTTGAGAGAGGAGGATCAAGGTAAATGGGCTGAGAACCTCTTAAATGAGCACTCATTAATGGCCAGGAATTAGATCTTCAACCAATCCCACGCCTGTGTCACAATTCCTACAGTAGGACTCCCAACCACTCAGCCATTAACACAAGCCACGCAAACCCCACGCTGAGCGCCATGCCATTTTTCCAGCAGCAGAGAGGTGTCTCCATCTGTGGTGCATAAAAACAGCTTGGTTTTATGGCAGAGGGGAAACAGGGCTCTAACTCAGTGTACTCATACTAATGGTCATTATGCTGCTACTTCTGCTTCTGCGAAAGCTGCACATGAGCAGCCCTTGGTAAGAACAGGAATACATTCCAGGTTGCGGGGTAAGGAGGTCTCCCAGAAATGTATATGCCCAAATGAGAAAAGTGTACTAAACTAAGGTTACGAGAAACTGCAACAACAGATGACAACATAGACAGAGATATCCAAGCCAAAAGATCACATTACCGTCTTTGTGCTTTTAGCTTATTCGTAGGAAAGCATCAGTACTGTGCACTACATCTGAGATGCTGGGCAGAGAAAGACTCCAGGGGGTAGAGTAAGCACCTAGGAAGAGCAACAGCACTGGGCCACTGGACACAGGTGCTTCCGTAAGGCTATGGCAGCCCTAGCTGCAGCTGAGCTTCTCAACATGTGCCTTTATGTAACAAGCAAATACTTCTGCCAGAGTACAAGAAGTATCTCAGAACCAAGTGATACTGCTAGGAGAATTCACAGGAACTTGACTTTTCAGGATAAAATTCAGGCTCCTGAAGATGAGGAAGAGCTAGGAAGAAACGTATGTCATGAATATCATTTATTTTCTCTTACGCTCTGCAGTGCTGTATGAATAGCATCAGGATAGGCAGCTACTTGATATTACTTTCTTAGGCAGGTAAATCACTCCCCCATCTTGCTTTCTGCAACATTTAAACAGTAACAGTCTGCATATCTGTTTTCAAGTCTGCAGGAAAGAAGCACTCCGTTCTCTTACAGATGATCTAATAGAGATCGTGAAAGCTGGCACTGAAGTCTGACTAATCTGTCACTCACCTGGCTCCTGCACACTCACAGAAATCTGCATTTCTGAAACTTAGATGGCTGCCTTATGCGCCATTTGAGGCTGGCAGTGCATTCACCAGGCACCGTCACCCGCAGGCAATAAACGTGCAGCTCACTAACATCTGGTCCTCAGCTGAGAGGAGCAGACAAAACTTCCCCGAGGCCGGAACACGAAGGCAGCATTCAGAGGCGATGGTCAGAGGTGGAAGCACGGGGCAGCGCCCCAAAGCCTGGCCTTGTTCAGCCACACTGGGCTCTGGTCCCAGCAGCTGCTCTCACAGTGCCCAGCCAGGAGAGCACGAGCTGCTGCTGATGGACGGCAACTGCAGCACTTGCAATGGATGCAGACCTTTCCTGTGGCAGGAGCTCCAGAACGCAGTGAGCTCCCTGCAGATCCAGGTCCTGCAATTATCTTGGTAATAACAAACCCAATAAAATGGGAGAGCTAATTCTGCATTACTGTTATGAAAGAAAACTTCCCCTCCAACCTAATGGAGTTGTCCATCATTATGCAGTCATTACCTGCATATGCACAATGTCAGCGGGGTTCATTAAAGCTGTTTGAAATGAAGGAGCAGCACAGAACGTTTCCAATTCACACTGAGGTTCTTTATGTACTGACAAGGCAAGGAGCAAGCACTTGCTTTCAGACTGTATTCTGTGCATTTCAAAACCATACAGTAAATACTGTGAGACCAGGGTAAGAACTACATGCCAATGTTACAAAAGGAGAACATTCATTAAGCAACTTTTGTTGTAACTGGATGCACTTGGACAACCTGTACGAGTGTCAGAGCCATATCTGAGCTGAGAGGAATACCACTTGATTCCTGTTTTTCTTCACTGATAAAATGAGATTCATTTATTTCTCCTTATGTTTCCTTTGGGGAGGCATGCTTTCAGATGGTGCTACATGCTCACTTTCCTTTCCAAGGTCTAGACAGCTACACAGGTCAGAAATCAATAAAACAGAATACAAGTTACCGCACAGACTTTATTAACAAGACAAACGTACAGTGCAACAGAATGGTAATTATTCAGTACACAAACATACAGATCTACCTGCTGTACATCTGTACTCAGAATAAGGCTCTCCTTTCCTGAGGGCTGCATGTTGCATTGGGTACCAAGTGCACGGTGACTGAGCTGCACACGGAGCTGCTGAGGGTGCAACAAGAGCTCGTTCACCACAAGAGCACAGATACATTCCCTAAAAATTGATAACCTGGTTCCCATTTAATTCCATTAACTGCCAGGCAGATGTTTTTCTTTCGTAGCATCACAGCCTATTGCGGAGAAAGCTGCAGCTAATTGCTTCATCATGATAAAATGCAGCTTTCTTGTTTAGAAAGAAAAGCAGAAGGGCTCTACACAATGTTCTATTGACCACAGAAAGGTAATTCAGTCGCACTGAGTGCAGGCATCCTCATTCTACCCATGAAAGCTTTTTTTTCCTAGTAAAACGAGTTCTAGACAGTAGCAAAGCAGGCAGCTTCCCAACATAGCAAATCATTGCAGCAACAAAAGAACCACATCCACGGTGCCTGCCCCCTCCTCCTCCCTCAGCGTCCTTCCTCCTCACCCCCTCAGCCCTTCAACATCCCGCTCGCTTTGAGTTCTTCCACACTTTCCCACTCTACTGGGAAGTCAAAACACCAAAGCCATCTGGGTCAGGCCCGATTGATTCCTGCTTAGGCACCCTACTGCAGCGATGTGGAAAATGGAACAGGCAGGAGCACACCGCAGTGTAACACAGCACGAGGACAGACGCGGCCATCAGGAGCTACGACTTGTCGCCCACAACAAAAACAGGCCATTTTAACAACAAAAAAATAAATACACTGCTAAACACGTCGCTGTGTCTCCAGTCTTATTCCTGCATTGCTTAATGCCTGATGTGTTCCTCAGCAATACCCGCTCACAGTGCTGAAAGAACAAAAACCATAAAGAAATTTGAACTTGTTCTTTCTTACAGTGCTTCCCAGTGACAGAGCCTTATCTGAAAGCACAGACTCCACCTCTGCAGGCATTTCTTGGAAAGTAAAACTACTACCTGGGCAATATTTTACCCCAAACCCTATCAGCTGCTCTGGCATCAGTCTTCTCATTTCAGCTTTGCATTCCGCCTGTGCCGCTATGCCAGTGCATTACACTGTATTTACTATCAGTTAAGTTACAGCCTTAAATATTTACTATCAGTTACAGGCTGATATTATAGCCTTATGTTGTACAGACTCACAGATGTCAAGCATTGCTGCCCACTGACTTGCAAAGCGCTGTGCTTTCTGTCACACCAGACAGCAGCGTGGAAAAGGCAAGCAGTGAATGTGAAGGCATAATGAACATGGATGCAAACACGTCCATGCTGTGCAGAACGGCACGATGCTTGCTAAAAGTCATCACACCCCTTCAGCAGCGTTCAGCTTGTTTACTTCTGCATCTCTTTCACGTCCTCCATGAGGAGACTGAGAGCAACTCTAATTTTCACATTTTAACTTCCCCAACCTCTTCTCCTCTTTCTGTTTCTCCAGATCTATGTTTGCAAATCTGCCCATCACAGCACCAGCAGAGCATTCTCCATGACACTGCTGTAATTCACCTCTGCCAGGAGCATTTCCCATTTGACTGCTGCAAAAACCTTGTGCTACGATAATTACAGACGAACCTACAGCCTAATCTGTTAAACTACCCCCAAACCTGCCCTGGGAGACAAAGGAACATGTCACTGTTGTGGAATCAGTGTGACGTTCCAGTAAGATAATGTAGGGTAACAGAAGTGAAACACAGAGAAGTCATTTCCGAGAGCTAGCTGGGGTTATTCAGAAACAAACAAACAAAAAAAGCTGAAAAAGATAAAAAGCAATGACAAACCAGAGAACGTATGGCTGTGCAGCAAAGCTCACCCACTGCACACAAGCAGTGTGGCAGATACGCGCGTGCCTCATCAGTCACTACTGGAAACCAGCTCCAGCACCAAGAAGCAAGGCTGCAAGGCAACGCAGGCTGCCAGGGCAGTTTAAGGACTACCCAGAGGGTTTGGGTTTGTTGTGTGTGCTCATGTCTGCTGTTCCATGAGCCCTGCTCACTTCCATGTCCTTTGGAACCTTCCCTGCCAGTCCATGGCTGTTGCTCAGGAACTTCTCTTGGGATGCGTGGAAAAAAGCATTCAGCAGAAATAAAGAGAACCTCCTGTCCTTCCCCATCTTTCTCCCTCCGAGTTTCCTTTTTCCTCAGAGTTTCAACAGATAACAGAGCAACTTCATGTGTCCAGTGCCAGTGAGCAAGAGAATAATCTGCCTATCCGCCTGCCTATTTCTTCAAATGAACAGAGGCTTGAAGCTGTATCAATAGCCAGTGAAAAACAAAACCAGATCTGTTCATGAAGTAAAGACAAGCATGCTATTCAACTTTGGAACTAGGGAAACGCATCCTGCTACGTATACAGCAAAGCTGAAATGCATCCAAAATCGCATCATATGCTGCTTTCAGACAGAAACAGGCTATGGTGAGACCGACCACCTTTGCCTCCAAAACAAAAGACGGCTCCTAATTCAGCTTAGAACAGGACTCGTGCTGAGGCCCCTTTTGTTCTCCCCCAGGCAGCTCTGTGAGGGTCCTGAGGACACCAGGAGGAAATGCTTTACCATGGGGGCAGCCAGCCCTGCCGCCCAGAGAGCTGGGGGCCTCCCACCTCTGGAGGTGCCCAAGGCTGTGGATGGGGCCATGGGCACCTGGGCTATGGGAGCCGGCCCTGCCTGTGGCAGGAGCTGGGACAGGGGGTGCTTTAAGCTCCCTTCCAACCCAAACCAGCCTGGGATTCTGCAAAGAAATGACTGAGGAGATTAATGAGTCTCATAAGCACTCGTTAGCCTCAGCAATTTCGAGTGTACAGACTGTCTCCAAAACGGGAATTTTCTGAGCTACTGTTGCAGTGGTGGTTGCCACCAGACCAGGCTTTATGAGTTGGTTCCAGAAGCTCGGTGCTCAGAAAGCAAAACAAAGCGTTACATCTCTTGATAGCTGCGATGTGCCCACAGTACGTCGTGCAGCTCCGAGTAATTAAACAGATCAGTTGTTATTCACCAGGCTTGGAACGAGCTCAAATGCTACCCCTCTGACTGGATTGTGCCATACTATTTAACTTAATAAATTCCACCGCAGAAGATTATTTTGCAATGAAAACAGATCATGTTTTGAAAAAAAAATAAGGCTAGCATATGATTCACATTTTGCAGTATACCTCAGAAAGCAAATGTGTCGGTACTTCAATTGCATTGAAGGACAACCAAAAGAAAAACAAAACAAAGCAGGACTTCCTATTGTGCCATTTCCATCCTACCTTGTGCATTCTTCACTCCATAGCTAACTGCTATCAACAAAGAACTCACCTAAACTCACCACACCAACAAAAGGGAGACAGAAATTAATTTGATAATAAACATTATAGTCTAAGAAAACACTTCATTAAAATGTTATTTCTCATCAGAACACAGCTGATGACTGTATGTTATTAAACTAAGCGATCTAAACCGTATAAACAGTATAAAACTGAAGATAAATATTTAAAGAAAACTCAATTAAAAGCAGCAGAGAACACTGGAAAAGAGCTTCTGCCTTTTAGAAGACACTTTGGATCTTGCAGGGCACTGCTGCAAAGAGCCTTGCTTTGGGTGGCACCACGGTGATGCTAACAGCTCTGATGGAAGTAAGATGGCAGATGAGAAGAAAAGAGGGCTCAGGGCAGGATGCTATGAGACAGGGCGTGCTGAGCACAGAGCACATCCCCCTGTCTCGTGGAGATGCTCTCCCCTCTCTGCAGGAAGCACTCCAAGTGAGTTGCCCTGCACGTTCTGCATTCAGAGGGCTGCTGCCATGTAGCAACTCACCTCTGCTGCTGCCTGCTCTTCTCCCCCCAAAAGCCAACAAGCGCAACTGGTACCAGGGCTGGCTGCAGAAAGGAAGAAATGGGATGGGGGTTTCAACATCTTCAGGACAAAAATGCCAGATGGAAGAATCAGACCTGTGGACTCTGGCAGAGGAAAAAGAGTGCAGGCTTAACACTTCCTGTACTGCTAGGTTCTATGGAGGAGGTATTCAAAGACTGGGCACAGCAGCAGCAGCCACGGCACGTGATGGGAGGATTGCAGGCAGGCAGGGATCGGTGGCAGATGGTGAAGGGCACTGAGCTGACATGTTGGTCATGTACTGTCGTGACAACTGGGTCCTGGGGGGAACGTTCTGAGCACAGAAGTGTTTGAATCGTGGCCTTGTTTTTTGTTTGCTGCTGAAAAGTGATTGGATACAGGAGAGGAATGGTGATGACAGATTTCATCAGGAGAAAAAAGTTGAAATGCGTTTAGTTAGAAAAGGAGAACGCCTAGAAAGGATGATGGATTAAAAAGCAAAGGAACAGAGCAATTAAGACAGACAACTGAAAATAAAGAGCATAGAAGAGCGAACAGGAGATTCATCAAGTAATGAGATTAGCGGTGCGGATAAAGGTGGTGAAACATCATCATTTACCATGCCACTAATCCCCATACAGAAGAAGTTCCTGTTCACCACGCTATGAAAGTTAAAGATTACGTGATTTGCAGAAGGATGGATTAATTCCCTTTTAATCATTGCATGGTCTGCATTACTTCTGAGGCCCTTCCTACCCAGCCACACGTCCTCGCTCCGCACAAAGGGACCTTACATAAATGGCCCTCCTGCGCAGCACAGGTGATGGATGGATGCTCTGCACTGCACAACAGATTTGCAGCTAATGAGCAGATGCAGCCACCCTGCTGGAAGTGCCCTGCTCACAGCACACGTGCAGCACAGCTCTCCAGACAATCTAACAAACATTGCATCACACTTACAGAGCCAATTCCCTCCTGTTTCCTAAGATGCTAAAGCAAGTCGACAGCACGCTGGAGTTTGCTGTGCCCTGACTGTGTTCAGCCCGCACACAAACCCAAACATGTTGGAAACCTCTCCCTGCCAAGGCAACTTTCATCATTTCTACAGCAGTTTCCTTCTGTAAGGTTAAAAGCTGTATGTGCAACTCAGAACCTGATTCTAGAAACTCCAGCGGAAAGAGCACGAGAACCTTCCACCCTTCTGTTAAACAACAAACTCAGAATAATCCCACCTCCACTGATCCAAGAGATTATCAGCTACATCCCCAAGCGTGTGTGTGTACACAGACTCACTGCCTTCCCAGACAACACACAGCTCACTGGGTGCCCCACTAACTCCCAGCAGCCTGGTTTCTCAGGCCAAACCAGCAGGGCAGGATGGGCAGCACCCCCCCAGTACCGTGCAGTGAGAGATGACAGCTGCAGGAGGAACCCAGGTGCACAAACCTAAACACTGCTGCCTATGTCCAATTAAAAGGCTGCAGGAAGCTGAGGAACACACAGAGCGTTGCAGAGTGGTCCCAGTTGGAAACATTCTGCTTCCAAAAGCAGCAGATACAGCAATGGTATCGGGCTGTCTCAGGTATGCTGAGCACCCAGCCCACATGGAGCTCAGGGGGCAGCCCAGCCCTCCCTCCTCTGCTTCTCCCTGCAGAACAGGAAGGCCATTAACAAGGCTGTATGGGCACAGTTTGAAAATGCCTGTTAATGAAAGTTTTTGGTGCAAGTCCCACAGCTACCCAGTGCATATTTACAGACAGCTGGGGAATTAAAAAGGTGGACTATCCAAGGTCCACCATCTAGAAGACAAACCAACGCGACTGTTCAAGTTTCCCAGAGCCGTGCATTGGATCTCTGTTTACAGCATGGTTCAGCCTGCAGAACTGATGGCCAGAGGCAGCTCACCATGAACTGCAGTGGCATGCTGGGGGTTAGCAACTGGAAGGAAAAGACAGCTCTTAGCCAGAATTTCTGTGAAAAATGGCTGAAAGAAGGGATATCTGAAGCTGGTAACAATGGCCAGAAGGCACTCGCATCAAGTTAAAGCCCTTTTCAGGATATAGCCCCAGGAGGACCCTTCCCAGCCTGCTCTGTGTTGCGCCGTCATTTATGGGTGCAAAGGCAGAGCGTGCCTTGGGGGATCCAAAATCCATCCCCAGCGGCAGCAGCAACGCCTGGGAAAGTTCCTGGCTGCCTCTTTGTTTGGTGATCAGCCACCTCGCAGGGGAGTCATGGGCTGGATGCACGCTGGGGAGCAGCAGCTGAATGCCAATCGCAGAGGCACTGCCTTATAGACATTTGGGCTGCCTTCAGCTCTATTCATCCAACTCTTGCAGTGAATGAATCCCAACGCATTTTTCAGCCCAAAACACAGCTACCTTTGTGGCTCCGTCACCCCCCCGGCGCCGAGCAGAGCTTACCACGTATGTGCCACCGTGAAGCGCCGGCGCTGGCGGATGCTTTTGTTCACGAGCAACTTTCTGAAAAAGCACGGAGAGTTCCTTGGAGAGCTGCGGGGAGAGATTTTTGGAGACGTAGGTCTGTTCCCAGGCAGCTTGGGAAGCTCGAGTTCTAAATGCATCTGTTCTTTGAAAGTCCTGATGTAAATCTCCGACTCCGGAGTAGCAAGTTCCCTGGAAGAATCTCTTGCCGTCATAGTTCAGACGTTATGCTCTCACCATTCAGAAAGCAGAACAAAAACACATCACACGGGCATCGCCGCAGATTAAAAACGTTGATAAATCGGCAGAGCTTATCCCACCCGCTCACCAGGCTGCCTTCCAAACGCGAAGGCTGCCTGGAGCAACAGCAGCAGAAAGGGGAGGACGGCGAGCCAGCGCTGTCAGAAAAGCCTTTATCAGCCCGGCGCTCCCCCTGAAAATGCGCCAGCGTGTTTGTGTGTCAGCAGCCTCCTTGCAGACGGGGCCGGCCGCGAGCTGCACGCCGACACTCGCTGCATTCATTCAGCCGCGCGCCCGCTCATGAAAAATTCATCAGGACCCTCTGCTGATGAACCCCTTCCACAGGGCGCTTCGGCTCCGCACACCTGCACAGCAGAGCAGTGCTGCGTGTCGGGCTGGGCGCTGAGCACATCAGGGGGCTCCCGCGTCTGCCGCGAGCCGGGTAGCGCCATTCATTCAGACCCAGGATGCTGAACAAAAAGGTCTCCATTCAGATTTAGGTTTAGGCATTACCGCAGTAGCTCCACCCATGGCGTGTTATTGGCTCGATATTATTTTGACAAGTGGCTTCTGCTCAGCTCCATCCTGCACTGTGAGCGGGTCGGATTCCCATGCAGTGCTGAAGCCTTAAGCTGGGGGCTGTGCCACTGCTGTCGGGTACGGCCAGAGGGACCCTGAGCTGTGGCTCCAGCGCTGACACTGAGAGATGCACTCAGCAAAAGGTCTAAAACAGGCAAATGGGAGGGGGGGAGGGGGGGAAGGGGGGGTAGAAGGAGAAGCAACAAATAACGTTCTGCAAGAACAAAGGCTGTGAGAATGCACGCAGCACAGATGCAGCTGCACAGATGCAGCTGAGAGCGGCGCTGTGCGTTGGCACCCTGTGTCTGGCCGATGGGCAGCTGAGCACCAACAGCCCCCCAGCCTGCAGTGTGTGGTGAGCAGGGGCTGCCTGGACAGGGCACGTTCATTCCAAAAAAATTAAGCCACCTGGGGATTTAGAAACAACAACAAAATCTGCTCTGGATATAAACAGCACAAAACCAACTTTTGTACTTGTAAGGCAAGAAAAAAAAACAAACCCACAAGCACAAGGTGCAAGGAAGTTAAAGATGAGACGCTGACAGAGAGAGAAAGCATCTTTTCAGCTGGTCAGAACCAGGAGAGCCTTAAATGTAAATACAGGGATTCTTTGTGAAGGAGGAGGAGAAAGGAAAGAGAACCCAGGCAGAAGGGGATGGCGGCCCTCCGATGTGCGCACAGAGGCTGAGTGCACAGCGTGCCATCAGTTACACAGCTCATCACCTGCAGTTCCAGGGTTCTCTTCAGTCACATCCCAAAACACTCTGCAAAAACATCTGCATGCCTTTCTCAGCATCAAGCAAAAGGCTGTCTATAGAAGGACCAGGCACCAGACACCGTGCCCATTAAGCTACGCACCACTCACAGTCGCAAGAAAAAAGAAGTAGAAAAATCTCCCTGAGCATCACCTAAGGACACTGCAAATTGCAGTGTTATCTGATGCTCAGAGGTTTACAGTTTACACAGTAGCTGAACAGGAACATTTAATGCTTCAGGAGCTATGACGTATTAGACTGAGATACATTGTGCTTCATCTCCACTGTACTGACAGCCAGGGAAAGACAAAGGGAAGCCTGAAAGCAATCTGGATGAGAAATAAAAGTCATGCAAATGCTTAGAATCTGGAATTCCAGACAAGAAAGAAAAGAATTTTCTAACTCACTGGGAACCAAAATGAGGTATTTTGAAATGAGAATATATTGTATATTAGAGAGACAGTATTTCTATGCCTTTTCATTAAGCTGCTGAAATAGCAAGGAGAAAAAAGGGGAATCCATCCTTTAGAAGCGCTCTGCAATAAAGCATGCTGCACCACAGCACGCTCCTCATACCAAGTTTGGACTTCCCTACCTGAACCCAGAGCTCTTTCACAAGCAGTGTCCATTTAGGAAGTGCTCCTCATTATATGGACGCCATCAATTAGTAATGAGTTACCAACCCTACTGAGAACATTGCAGTACAGCGTGCCAAGGCTGCTGATGGAGAGAAGGAAAACCAGGAAGACTAAGCCAGCAAGGTGGGAAAAGGAGAGCAGGAGCAGAGGTAACCCTTACACACGCATAAGGGACGAAAAAGCCAAGTGCCGCTCACTGCTTTGTCCAGCCACAACACCATGCTGAGGTCTAGGACACATAACCAAGAGCACAGCACGCGCCTTCTGCTGGGGATCTGGCAGGGCTCAGCAGCACTGGGACCTGCTGGGGAGCTGAGCTCACTGTGGGGCTGCCATCCTGCACACTGCACACAGCCACGGTCTGTACTGTCACTGCCAACATCAGCACGGGAATCCCATCGAGACAGGCTGCTCGCCTTCAGGATAAGCCAAGAAGAGGTGAGAACATCTCGAGAGACCTGAAGTAACTGGCACATGTAAGAATAAAGCTGGCAGTAGTTCTGAAAAACACTGTTCTTGCTGAGGTTACAGTCAGCAACAGGGCACGAGGGCAGACAGAACAGCCAGGTACAAGGCTCAGCCCCTGCAGGTCCCCCCCATACAAGCGAAAATGGCCAACAGGCATCTTGCTGTTGCCTGAATTCATGCAGTGTGACACAGGAGGACATAACACAAAGATCTGGCTGCCCTTAGAGACCAATGTGAGCGCTGAGATAAGACAGTCCATGAGCAACAAGGCATTTCTGATCAGAAAAGCGACTGGTCATACAAAGGAAGAGTGATGGAGGCAGAAAAGATGATTAAAGAAGGGCCTGGCAGTGGTGAAAGGAAAAAAGAAAGAGCTTGGAAGAGCAGGGGAAATTAAGGAATTTTCCAAAGTTTATTTGGGTGCTTCTTCACGCAACCTTCCTAGAATGGCATAAGAGTTTAGTATTTTTTAATAGAATAACTGATATAGATGGAAAACAATACTGTCAACCCCTCATTGCGGGCTGGTCTTCACCCTGCTGAGAGCATGCACAATTGCTAAGCAACAAGAAAACATACATTTTCTTTACACTAGCACTGTTCTTTACCTGTTTCTATGTCAGAGTTGCCAAGATAAAATAAAACGTCAGGGAAGAAGTGATTGTGAGATGCCCTGCGTGCTTCAGGGGGAAGGGAAGAGCTAACTTTTAGTTAGGTGACTTTTCACAGCGCTTGCAGTCAGTAGCCATGGGATGATTCTCCCGTGAAGCACGCCCTGTGGCAGCCCATTTCGATACCAGCAGTTGGGAAGCTCCTCTCTTACGCAGGTCATCGCTGCGTCCCTACACGTCAAAGCTTCCCAAAAGGACAGTGCTAACGTTATTGCCAATAAAGCCATTCTCAAAATACAAATTAGGCGAGGTATTTCAAGAGACTCCGAAAGCAGGGTGACGGCAGGGTGACAGCACGGCCCCCAGCCTCTCATCCATCTCAGGGCTGTAGGATTTCTGCCCAAAGCGCGGGGCAGGGATGGGCTGGAGGAGGGTTGGAGGTGCAGTGCTTAAGAGGAGCTCCAGAGGCTCAGAGAGGTGAACGCAGTCCTAAGGAGGAGGAGGATGAGACCGACACAAGGGGAGGTGGTAAAGCGTGCGTTCCGTACCTCCCTTCCACCACAACCAGGATGCACGCTGTGTCTATTCCGCTGCTGACTGCATCAGGGGCAGATGTTACACTGCTTAATTCTACCCATCCTAACCCATGCTAGTTCATTCTACCCTTCCTAATCCATATTTCGATCTTAGCTCCATTCAAAGAAGCAGCAAAGCCAACGACGTGCTCTACTTAAACAAATACCTATGATTGACATTTTTAAACCATAGCACCAAAATCTGATGCTTTAAAATAGTCATTTAGCCTGAATAAAAAGAATTCACCATCCTAATTTGAGATGAGCTCCATCAGCCTCAACTTCCTACAACAAGGAGGAGGAGAGCCCCAACACAGCACAGCAACCATGCTTCCAAAGAAAGCAGAGCAAACCCAGTCCTTAATAACAGTATAAATGTCACAACAAAAACATCATCTGGAAGCTGCATGCAATAAACTGCTCCAGCCCTCCCTTAATAATGTCCTTAATAGAAGCCCAGCACAGGAACCCGTCCTTTGGGCCCACAAGTGGGAGGTTTTATGCTTTGGGCTTTGTTTTCTTTTCATCTTTTTAAGTACAAAGCTCATACTCACTCCTCGCCTTCACTCAGTTGCAACGTCTGCTGGCTCACAAGCTCAGCTTCTAAAAGATGGTCTCTCAATAGCTCTGTGACAGAAAACTTTAAATGACATGTTTGAGGATTTTTCTTGTATTTTCCTGAATGTTTCCAAAATTGAAATGCTGAACGAGAGGCAGAAATACATCACTAATTACTGGTTTGCAAGACAAGTTCCCTGCGTTGAAGGGGCAAAAATAATAATTACAACTCACTGCAATTTATATTACCATTGGAAGATCAGTTTTTGCTATATTCAATAGTTTGAAATCATACACTCTGTACCTCCATTCCCACAGATTTAGGGGCCTTTGAATTCTTCTGAGGGGCTGACACCAGTAATTCTTGCACAGACCTTGGAAGTGACGCTTTGGAGCGCTATAAATGGCCACAGAAGACAGAACCACAGCACCTAGCAACACTTACGTTTGCAGAGCAAGAGCTGAGCCAACTGCAAAAGAAAGAAGCGACTAGAAAAGTCTGTCCTTATTTTAGAGAGTCTGGACAGCAGCACAAAGAAATTACGCACGTCTAGGCGCTTCCCAAGGGCTGAGCAGGACCCGCTCTACCCTGAAGGCCTCCTGAGCTCTTCCCAATTAATTAGCATCCAGTTGCATTCGAGCAGATCAGCCCTCATTTAGCGGGCAGCTGATGTGGGGCTTTTTGCTTTGGCACCCAAGTACTGCAGTTTTGGTATGCGACTTTGTGAGTTTTTAAGTCTTTACAACACCTCGTTGTAAAGATGAGGAAGGTCCAGGATCCACTTCGGTGGGTCACAGAATAACCAACTGCCTCTAAGAAAGACCCCTGGAGAGCCCTCAGCAGCACGCCTGCGCACACAGGGCTGCTCCTCGAGATCAAGCAGTCCCTGCGCCGCCTGAGCAGCGCTCACAAGGTGGATGGACAGAAGGCAGAGCTCCTTGAACTTTCCCATAGTTCAACAGAAAGCACGGCTTCTTACGGCACTGCCACGCTATTTGTTCTTGTAAGTCTTTTTGTTGTTACCTCCCAGGAGCTACATTTGAGGAGATACATTTACGAATTATAAACCCCTGGGGAATGATGTAAGATATGGCGCTCATAACAGTAACTTCCTTAGCAACTTTGCGCTTGATTTAGAATGTATCTCAGAGAACTTCTAACTGCCTTCTGTATTATCCCTAGTGAGTAATCACATATGTCAGAACAATCTGCATTATGTTAGATTATTTTCTGATTTCAGAGCTATAGACTAATGCTTCACAAGTGAATTGAGTACATAAGCTTATTCTTCAAAGGCACAAACCTCTGTGGTGACTGGAGAGCAAAAGAAGCCAGGGCAAAGAAAAATTACGGTTCAGTTTTCTTGCCTACCTGCTCTGACACGGGCAATGGGAATGGGCCAACACTGCACGCTTGGCCCTGGACAAACCCCTCCTCCTTTCAGATAAAGGATTTAAGTCATTCCCACGAGCAAACAATTCTCCATTACCAACCTCACCTGCAACAGCTGAACAGGACCCAAAAACAGGACTGTTAATCTGAAACTGCTCTATTCCAGTACTTTACTCTTAACCCTTTCAGGTTCTTCAGTCTGCTGTAGTTGACTGAGAAAACAGTATCCCAGCTTGCACCCAAGTGACTTGGGGTTACTGTATTGAGTTTCAGTCCGTGTACAGGTTATCATCTCTCAAATTAAACAGCGTAAAGTTTACAGCACACGTTTGTTTTTAACTGCTGTTCCCCAAAGAAAATGCAGAGAGGTAAAGCTTACCACATTTACTGTTCAACTACAAGGCTGTAAGCTCCAGCTGGGCCAAGAGCCTTCAGTTTTGGTGTCTGGATACCGAACAAAATGCATTGTGCACCAGTCAGGATTCACATACTGCCTTTGTGCATTACAGCTCAATTAGAGGAGCAAATTCACAGCCCAAAACCTACAGACCACGGGCTAAAAGAAAGAAGTGGACAGACTCTAGCAGGGCCTATTGTCACAGGACAAGAGGAAATGTTTTCAAACTAAAAGAGGGGAGATTTATATTGGTTATAAGGAAGAAGTTCTTTATGCTAGTGGTGGTGAGGCAGCGGCACAGAGCTCCCAGAGAGGCAGCGATGCCCCATCCCTGCAGACACCCAAGGTCAGGGATGGAGCTCTGAGCACCTGGTGGAGCTGTGGGTGTCCCTGCTCATTGCTGGGAGTGGGACTGAATGGCCTCTGAGGGTCCCTTCCAACTCAAACGATTCTATGGACTGCACGACAGCCTCTGGCACTGACAGGCAGTGGCAGGCAGGTGACATGAGCCCCCAAGGGCTGGCTGCACAGCTCACCTCGCATCACCACCTGGCACCAACCACAGCCACTGAAGACAAGCAAATCCAATGGTGAAGGACAAGCACCAACAGAACAAACAGGTTTCTTATGTCTTGGCAGCAGAAGCAGTTGTATCTCAAGGGAGTCTCACAATCAGAAGAACCATTCATAACAGACCAGAGATAATAGAGGGTTGCTAATGAACTGATCTCGTAGCTTGGTTACAAGTATTTAGAAATGTGATAAGTGGACTTTGTTGAGTTTGGCTGGGAACAATGCACAGTGCATGGAATCCTACCCTCCCAGCCATGCAGCAGGCAGGAGCAGAGCTGCAAGAGCAGCCGGGCTGCTAAACAGACACAGCACGACATGGGAAAGAACATTCCTATGTGCATCCCAGCACAACCCAAATATTCTCATTCTTTCCATTCCTTAATTTCTCATCTAATGCAACACTGGACTCCTTCTACTGCAAGGAGCTCACAACTTAGTCCTCTGCCTCTCAAAGGCCCAGGAGGGCACAGTGGCACTGGCAGGCCCGGGTGCTGGCAGCGGGATGCACACATTCTGTCACACCATGCTCCAGAGCTCAGGCAGCACTGAAGCAGCACAGGGGCACGTGCCACAGCCAGCACAGGTCCCACGCTGCAGGGCACAGCCCTGCCTTATTCTACACACCTTCGCATCGACGCTTCAAACAGCCACGCTGCTGTCAGGGCAGCACAGAGCAGCCCACCACCCGACGTGCCAGCGATGATGCGCCATCCAGCACGGCTCTGCTGAGCGCCAGCGATCTGCTGCACACAGGAGGGTGGCTCTCCAGGGAACAAAGCAAGCAGGTTTTGATCTTTCCTTTCAGATGAAGTCATCATTAGTCAGAAGTTTAAAGATAAAAGAAAGTTGTGTCAAATTCTTGTCTGATTCAGCTTTTCTATCAGCTGTATTTCCATAATCTCCATTTATTTTATATTCTTGGGGAGGACGAAGTTTGAACATAATATTTCAGGAGCTTCATTGTCTTTTGCTAATTAATGGTGACTCATTTCTTTCCATTCTAGATACATTTCATGCTGTCTTACTTCATTCTGGATAGAGGTGTATAATTATAACTGAATCATTCAGGGCCCTTTCTGTGTGTCTTCAGCTACCTCTGCTGCGAGTGAGTTCCTCCAGGCAAAGCCTGCAGCGCAGCCTTCAGCATTAGCTGCAAAGAACCAGCGGGCTCCATGTGCAAGTGAAACTAAAAGGGGATGTTACAAGCAGAGGAAAAGCCAACAAATCTAATAAATGCAAACTAAGGAAAATGTAGTACTGCAAAAACATAAATTGTGCACAAAAAGAAACACTGTAAGAAATGACAACAGGGAAAGGTAAGTTTTTTTCCTTAACTGAAGATTAACCCAATGTTATGTTTCTTCTTAAAATTCCTCTGTACCAACTATTTGAAGCATAAATTGTATTTATCGTATTCAGGACTTCTGGAAAACATCAAAACACAAAAATCTATCCAAGAACTTCAGAAAACAACAGCACCAGGCAACATCTAAATACAGGCAGCAGAGCCACTTACCTGTATGCTGAGAAAACCAGTCAGTGACAAGCAGGTGACAAATGACCCGCGCAGCACGAGGCGTGCAGTCACATTGACCTGCTGCTGGAGATCAGAGCAGGGCAGGGGACACCAAGGACAGCAGAACCAAAGGCTTTTCTCCTTCCCACACGAGGCACACATCCCCTGCCCAGCACCTTGCCAAACCCAAGCGGGTGGAAACCACAGTGAACTTTCCAGGAGATGCCTGTGAAGCACAGCAGACACTGTAAGCATATCACAACAGAACCTTGCAGCTTTTTCTGATCCTGTCTGGAGGGGCTGCTGGCTCTCCAGGCCATGAAATCCAGAGCTTAACACCAGGACTGAGCAATGCTTAAATGCAGCAGATAAGATTTCAAAGGAAGCTCGCTGAAGAGCAAGCAAACAAAATCACTCAACAGCTGAAATCCTTTACGATTATTCACAGTCAACACTCATATCTTTCTCAGTGTGAAGAAACTCAGGTCAATCATACTAATTCTGTTTTATGAAACTACACTACCATATGCATTGTCCAGAAACAGCACAGTGTAATTAAAAATTGTTTATCCCATAGAATACATAGAATGCTGTGAGGAACAGAGCTGACCTCCTTTTCCAGATGCACGCATGCCCTATGGAAATGCAGCACAGGCTTTTGAGATACAGGAAGCATGTTCAATGGGAGCAATTGATCCTGGTTTAGCACAAGAGAACAGGATGTGATTTACACAAGTAATTTACTGTTTGGAGCAGATGACATTCAGAGGTCCCTTCCAACCTCAACCATTCTGCAATTTAAATATTTTTAAATATAGACAAAAATCAGAAGTGTGCTTATAAGGTGCTTCTTTTCCCCTCTAGGCTTATATTTTCCACATCATATGGAAAGGCAGCTCATCTCTTTTTTCTTCTATTTTTGGGTTGCAGCATATTTCTTCAGTTCTTACCTCGTTGTACTTGAAATAATGTCAGAAACGAGACTTCAGCCTATTGCACAGGGTAAGCAAATCTCCATACCCTTCCCCATCCTAACTTTCCATACCTATCCCTTGGCCAGTTACCATCAGCACAGCAACTTCACAGGGGCTAAACCCAGCTGAGCTCAGCATCTCTGCTGAGCATGCAGTCTTGGGCTCTGTTGCCCAAAATCCCACCGAATTTTGTTGTTTTGCACTTAACTTTGCATCGCATCTGCTGCACACTGTCACCACCTGGAGAAGAAGCTCGAGTACTGCAGGCACCCAATGCAATTTCCTTCCAGATTTTGGTCATTTCCTGCATCATAAAACCACTTCTGAAGAAACCGAGCCCTAGAATTGGCCACTGGTGAATGACTAACAGTAACACAAGCTCACAAACAAAGCACTACAGTTAATTGGTTAATTATGAATGCCGTGAATAATAATAATAATCTTTAGAAGAAAAGACTCCAATAGCAACCAGTTCTGTCAGAGACAACTTCCTTCAAACCTCAGAGTTCTCGCTTGGCTCTGACAGACGAGTGAGGCGTAATTAACACCACGCATATTAGAAAGGCAATGAAGCTGATGCGGGGTGTGGAGCACAAGCCTTATGAGGAGTGGCTGAGGGAGCTGGGCTGCTCAGTGTGCAGCAGAGGAGGCTCAGGGGAGACCTCACTGCTCCATAGATCCTCAGGGGAGGCTGTGGTGAGGTGAGGGTCACCCCTGGCTCCCACGTAACTGGTGGCAGGACGAGAGGTGATGGCCTCACATCGTGCCAGGGGAGGGGCAGGTTGGATGGTAGGAAAAACGTCTTCTCTGAAAGAGCAGTGAGGGAGTGGAATGGGCTGAGCAGGGAGTCACCAACCCTGCAAGTGTGGAAGGGAGGGGTGGATGTGGCACTGAGGGACGGGGTTCAGTGGGAAATGCTGGCGGTAGGTGAGTGGGTGGGCTGGGTAACCTTGGGGGCCTTTTCCAACCTTGGGGATTCCACGATGTAATAGGCACTCCATGACCTAAAAAGGTTTGCTCCTCATTATATTAAGCACAGAAGCTTCTCACCGAATTCTTAAAGCTGCCTCAATCTCCTCACGCTTTGGGACGGAGCACACAACAGCTTTGCCACAAACACTGCGGTGCCCCCAGGGGCCTGGGACAGACCCCAGCCCTGAGGAAAGGCTCAGGCTGCTTTGGATGCTCTGCACTGCTCCCAGCCCACTGCTCACACCCTGGTTCCTCCCACTGATTATCACAAACACCACAGGGCTGCTGAAGACATCGTAACAACCCTTATGAAAATACAGGGGGTGTGCATACAAAGCTGCTGTAAAGCTCCTGCAGTCAGACTGCCACTGCAGACCTGTATCCTGTACCCTCCTTCCCCTGTGTGATTTACAAAAGCTGTTCTGTACGTGTGCTGCTGTGCCATTTCCACACAAAATGCTATTACACCACAGCCGCCTTGCTGTTATTGCTTTGGTTCCAGTCTGCTCATTTTTTTGCTACTTACAGCAGCACTGGCCTCAAGAAAACACAGTTCTCACAAAATAAAAAAAGAGCAAAAACACCCCGAGGAGCAGCTTTATTTTTAGGTTCCCATGTATCTTAGTGGCAGTGTTATGTAAGTCACGGCCCAGCTCGCACAGCTTACCTCTGCAGTACCACTGGCAGGCAGAAGTAAGGCAATTCCTGAAGAAAACATGGCAGGAAAACACTTGACAAGCAATCAGCCATACCTTATCCTCTGCTGCTTCCAGATAACACATTCTCTACTTGAACCCTGTTATTCCTTTCTTCCAATCAGGCTGTGCTTCCTCCATCAGCACACTCTCAGCCTACTGAGTGGCACAGCACTGATGCTGCAGATGAATTCTGTAAGCTCAAACCAAACCAAATTCCCCCTAACCTGTCTTTTTGAAAGGAAGCAAAGTACTAATGCTGCTGTAACACCATCTGGCTACGTTCTCCTTTGCTACACCACATTCTGCAGAACTTGGTAGCATACAGCACTGTGCACAGCACATGGTTATTTCCAAATCCCCACCTGAGCTCCATGATCTGCATCAGAACTAATCCCACCTGAATTCCTGGCATCCTACAGTGGTCCACAGGCAGCACAACTATTCAGGTTCTCAGCTTACCCCAGCAAGTGCTGATGGAAATCAGCCGAGATCTTTTGGCTATACAGGGGTAGGGATGTTGGTTTGAGTTCTTTGTTTGGAATTGATTTTGTGCTTTTTTTTCCTTCTTTGCCATCAATTTGTCTTCACAGCTTTGGATGCCAACAGAACCCTGTGGTGGAATTATTTCCTTTAGAGGCATCTCAGCCCACCCATTACCCTCCCTAAGGGTAATGCACAGATGAATACCCCAGCAGTTAGCAGAAAGCACTGCACTGCACAGATGGGGCCTCTCCAGAATTGCTCTGGGAAGAACGACAGATACATTATTATATGTAAAATCCCTCCCTGGATTTCAGTACGAAATCTCATCTGATGACAGAGACATTTGTCATCTGGCATTCTGGTCAGTGCAGAGCCCAAAGAGCAAAATGCTCTGCAGCAACAGAGGTAAGAAAGTGAAGAAACCACCAGAAAGCAACAGCATTCCAGCACAAGCACTCGATAACAGCGTGCAGCAGAGATTTTTGGACTAGAAGGACACAGAGAAACTGGTAGAGAGTGGCTCAGCAGAATGCATGCCCCAAAGAGGCACACAGCACACGTTTTCCCAAGGATGTGATGGAGTTTGCAGGAGCACTGACCCCAACAAAGGCAGATCCCTGGCCACTCCTTCCGAGCGTTTCCTGCTCAGAGCAATCCTTCAGTGATGGGGTTTTGATTTATTCCTGCCTCTCCAGAAACTACCTCCTTGTTTTTCTGTTTGAGATGATAAATTTCTACAAAGACAACAATGGTTTGCACAAACAGGAAACAAAAGCCCAAACCAAAGTGGTTTCTTTGTCTGGTGCATAATGCCCACGGAAAGCTGTGCTTCCATCACATTTGCTCTACGTGACAGGGACAATGTCCCTCACAGAGGTTTTGCATGTGCTCCTGAAGACACACAAGTATGGCAGTGTAATGAGGAATCTGTGTTTCAGAAAGTCAGCTTGTGTCACTGGAAAGCCCTTCCATAGTCTTACAGTCAGCAAAAAAAAAAAGACCAACCAGATGATTTCTCTATGCACAACAGGCAGATGAAATAATGGCATCTCTAAGAATTAGGCTTCATGTCACAATAACAAGGCATGCCACAACTCTCTTTGGGGTTTTGCACACAGAACAACTTGCAGAGTGCTCAGGCTTCTCCATGCCTCCATGCTTCTGAATGAGTCCCGTTGGTCTCCTCTAGAAAGAGCCTCCAACCCACAACTCTGAAGACTCAGGAGAAAAAAAATATATATCATACTAAGGGAATGTTAAAAAAAATTACAGCAGATGCATAAGATTTATCTGACAGAAAGCCCAAATCTGGGCCCTACATTATTTAAGCATTTTAGTTGTACAAACCCCAGATGTCCCTGACCTTTAAACTTAGAGCAGGGTTTCCCATTGCACGTTCCATTAAATTCACCTCTATAACAGCACCTACAAACTCATCCCCTGCAAGCTACAGCCAGACCGTACCTTGGGAAACAGAAACAGGCCAGGACCATTCACTGCATTCAGATTTGGCTGAATAATGGGTTCTTACCACAGGGTCCCACTGTTGCTTACTTTATCCTCCACTTTTCCTTCCAACCCTTAACTTTTGATGTGCTTTATTCCACCACTAACATGCATGAACGTGCCAAGCCGTCAGACTTCTCTCCTGCTCCCAGGATCTTGTTCCCGAGCAGTAACATATTTTGCAGTTACCATTCTTTCATGCTCACACACATCACTTTATGTTTATCACACTGAAATTTTCCTATCACTTTACTGCCCGCTCACTGAGTCTCTTAATGCCCACATCATCCCAAGGCTGTTCCAACACGACGACGCAGAGTGGGCTTACATAAATGTAGGCTGCCTCCGGGGCGTATTTCTCACAGGACTGTACCCCAATACAGGAGCTGAAATTAATTAGTCAGAAGCCAACTGCTTATTGATTAATAACAATAAAGGAGTAAGCTGAGTGCCACTGAAAAGTGCTTTCTCTCTGACTGGTGTGCTGTTCCAGAACGTGCCACCTGTGACACCATTCCCTTGTACTGACTCTCCTGTGATGGAAGAGAGGAACAGCATTGCCCTCTTGTGTTGTGATGAAGCTAATCATCAATTCACTGCTGCTACTTGCAGTTTTTTAAGTCATGGATAAAGGTTTATACAAAGACCAATGTTACAAAAGTGCACATTATGAATAGACTCCACATTGCCTTGTAGACAGGATTACAAATTGTTGCACACACACGAGAAAGAACATTCTTAACGTGCTCATAAGAGGTGAGCCAACCAACCACGGGCTATCCATCTGAAATTACAAACTCTTCTTATTAACTTTATTCACAGTAATTAAATGCAAATATTGAACACAAGCCCCTGCTAATTCCTCTTTGATTTCTGTATCTCATCTACATCAAGTGCATCATTTTTAAAGTACCGTAACAAATTAATTTAGGATGTCCTCTACCATTTTTCAAATGCAAATTGCAATGCTGGACTTGAAGACTGAGTGCTGAGCTTAACAGAAGCTAAAACCAGATTCAGACTATGAAATAATGAAGTGAATACACCTTGCAGCAGCAAACAAAATCGAGAGCAGAGTACGTAAAACCTTGAACCCAAAGTGCTACTGAAACGTGAAGCTGAGAGGACAACATTCACAGCACACTGCAATGCCACTGCAAGAATCATATGGCAAGCTGGACTTCTTGCTTTATACTGCCATCAAACTCTACCACTACAATTCATGAAGAACATGACCACTTGCAGCTTGTCTTCCCCTCCCTGCCTCTAAATGAATTCCCTTGCTTTTACACTTAAAATTCAGTTTTTGTTTTGGAACTCAACACTCTGCATTCCCCTGCCCCCTTTAATCAGCACTCCCATAACTTCTTTGGGACTTTTCTTGAGCTTAACATCAGACTTAAATGCCTTTTCCTAACAAAGAAAGTCTCTTCTTAACACCTGGACAGAAAATAGCCCAGAAGCCAAGGCCTGGATCTGTCACAGAAGAGTTCTACACCATCCTAAACTCTTCTGTGGGTGAACAGCTAATAACACAAATCGCTTCTCCAGAATCAGAAGTTACAGCACAGAAGTTTCTTGGAGATGCACAAAAGTGAACAAAAGAGGTCTGCAACATAAGCAGAGTTTCCAAAAGGACAAACAATTACTCTGTAAAGGTCACTCCACGATGCACCAGCTGATACACATTCTAATAAATTATTATTAACAATTCTAATAAATTAATAAATTATTTAGTGCCTTTCAGACAGAAAAAAAAAAGCAATACCACCATCACAAACAAAAGAACAAACAACAAAACACCAGCAAGTAACAACAGTCCCCAAATAAACAACAGCATGAGGGTTGCAGCAAAGGAAAATAACCTACCAGTCTTGGTAAGTGGTGATTGCAATACTTGGAGGTGCCAACAAGGGCAGAGTTGTTGGCCTGCAGACGATGTCTCTGTCAGGTGTCCTCGCTTTCTCTGTTTGTCTTTGGGACAGTGGTGGTAACTGCAGGTTGCCAGAACAGCACCTTCTTCCTCTCCAGAGGTCTATGCCCAGAGCATGGCTGGAAGTACTGTAGGACTTGCTCAGCCCACACTCCAGGTAATCCAGAGCATTCTGCAAAGAGAAAAGCCACTGAAGTTCTGCAGACAACAAATGGTTTCCTCCACGAGAACAAACCACGTGCAATTGTTTTGTATTACAGGTACAGCTACTCACAAAACATAACTGGATAAAAATCCTGGCAGAGTTTGACTGCACTGCATTGCGCTGTTTTATCAAGTTGTGAATGAACTTGAAAATCCATTTGCAACATGTCCAAGCTAAATTCAGCCCAGTTCTAACCTAGCTGAATCATCCAGGTCACTTTGGTGACATGAACTTTTTCTGGTAATATTCCACTCAACATCTTTCACAAGATTCCTCTCCACAGCACAAACATTTTGGTTTGCCTCTTGTTTTTGTGACGGCTCACCAGGCAAAGGAAGGTCACAAAAACACTGAGTTTGGATACATGCCCAACCATCAGCTAACTCTGAGAGAACTTCCAGCGAGGCTACCTGGCCTAAGCCTGTTCTTTCCAAAAGAAAGTCTCTGTTCCTCTGCGAGTTTCTACTTCTTTCTATGCCCCTGTGATCAGAGAACTGGTTGTCAGCCTTTCCAAGAAGAGCACTGCAAGAAGGCTGCTTGTATTGGTCTTGTAGAGTTCAGCTAGTCCAACAGAATTGCTCAATTCCAATGAGACTATTTGTGCACTGTGCAGTGATTGAAGCTGAAGGGTGATTACAGTAGGTGCGCAGATATGTGGCAACCTCTACATTTTTACTCTTCTGCCTGCTTCTGAATTTTGATCTCTTCCCTGTTGTCCCCATTCTTCTGAGCTTCGAAAAATAAATGATTGGTGAAGTTTCCATAATGACTCCTTAGGTCCTTCAGGGCGTGCTGGTACAGATTCACAAAGTTACTAAAGCATCAAAATCATCCAGGCAGAAGTTGAAATATTTGATCTGCTGTACTTCCAAAAATAGGCCAGAGAGCTTCAGATTCAAACCCTGCTCTTAAACAGCACGAATCCAGACAAAACACTCCTAAAAACCCCAGAAAGGGGTTCTGTGGAAGGTCTCACTTCACCAGCCTTTATTAATAATTTTTTGAGACTTCAGTTGTTTTGTTATCACTTAGAACACACTGCTGCACATTTCTTAAGTTCCCATTAGATGTCAGGTGTCTGTTTTCGTTATCAGCAAAGACTGAGTGGACTGTGGCAGCCCTACCAGCAGGTGCAGGCAAACTGACTGCAAAGCAACACAACATATGCTCTAAGAATGTAAAAGAATCACTCAGCTGCTGCAGGAGTGCTGCAGGATGCTCTTAAGCTCTACTCCTCCCCTGTATTTCCACATACATTTCTGTGGTGTTCCATTTTTGGAGGGCCCCAGCTGTGACAAGCAAGGCAATTAATGTTGTAGTTATCACGCCATCATTACAAACTGATGCATTTCTCCAGAGAATGGGAACTGGCTTTTAATTAATAGAAGATCATGATGACGATTAACAAGCATAGTAATGGAATAACATGCATCATCGCATTAGATGCTCAGCAACTACCACAGCAAGAGCTGCTGAACTTGTGTGCATAGAAGCTATTAAGCATACAAGTGCAGCACATGCACAGACAGGGGACCCAGAACAGAGTTTCCTAAGACATAGGAATGTCCAGGCTCTCACCTACCATTATAACACTGAGCAAAGAAGAAACTCTTCAGAATTCACAGTGTGTTTGTTTTATTTACTGCTTAACGCATGAACTGCAAACAACTCTAAGAAAATCAACGAGTCCCTGGAGCAAAACCAGCTGATACAAAGACAAAAGAGACTTCTGACCTTACTTTCACAGAGTATTGGAAAAAGCACAACACGGTTTTGAAGAAAAGTACCTCATCTGCAGTCACTGCCATGACACTGCGGCTTTTCTTCATTATTGAGATTAAAGTGCTCCCCACTACAAGAACTTGTTCAATTCAACTTCTTCAGACGAGCAGCCTGAAAGAAAGAACAGCTGCAGCTTTAGTTTTGAATGACACCCCGTTTTGGGTAACAAAGCAGGTAGCTGGCTGCTGGTATCACAGCTGGTTTGTAACTTGCTGATCACTCCCACCTTAACACCTGGCAGCCGATGTTGGGCAAGTGTAGTTCTCTATTAGGGAACGGGCAATTTAACACCCAGTAAAATCATGTGAAACGTAATTGGTGTTCACAAGGCTCTGCAATCTAAGCAAGATTGAAACACACATAGGAATACGGGATCAAAGCTAGCAGGTTCCACTTACGAGGGATTTTCTTTAACTGAACCCTTTCCAGATACACAGAAAAAGGCTTGAGCTGGCTCTGATAGAAGCCAGACTGAAAAACTGTAATTCAGAAAAGCAATTGCATTTGTATGCGATTCTAAACTCAAATCACAGCTCATGGCCATTACTTCTTGCTACCCTGGCACACACAGCAACACAGCCACTGTTCCCACCGAGCACCCAGGTGGCAGCAGGGGACAGCAGCACAGGGAGGGAGCAAACCCAGTGCTCCCAGCCCTCTGCTCTGCTCCTGGGGTTTTACTGCTCACCAAAAGGCTGTGCTGCAAGTTGCACAGCAAGAACACTGAAGGTTTTCCTTTTCTTTCCCTGCTGTGCCACTCAGCGTGCAGACAAGGCGCTCTGTCCTGCTCCAAGGGGCTGCAGCAGGGCCCTGCTTGGGGTTTGCTGCTGAAGCCCCCACAGAAAGCTGTGCAGTGGGATATGCTATGGGGACTTGTAACACGGCATCCACTGTGACACACCGGGGAGTCTGAGCTGTGTTCAGCTCATCTGGCCGCACTGCACTGCAGGCTCAGGAGAGCAGAAGGCAGCCCAGGCCGCCTGCGGAGCAGAGCCCTCACACAATGCCAGTGCCAGAGCCATCTCACGGCAGCCCTGGCACCTGTGCTGTTTGTGTTTCCCCAGGCTCCGACATCCACGCACGCCTGCTCCCACGGCAGCCAAAGCCAGGAGCCCTGCAGCCCTGCCAGGCTCACACAGCCTGCAGCAGTGCCAGCACACAGGGCTGTGCTCCATCCCTGTGAGAGGCCCTGAGGGCCAAAAGCTGGGGCAGGCCGAGGTGCCCAGAGCTGGCTGATATTGAGCCTCAAGGAGTGAGAAGTAAAGGCTGGGCAGCCTGCTGGCTGGTCAGGAGAAACTGCACAGAAACGTCTCTAAGGCTCACAGCCTATTAGTCGCCTAGTAGTCACACTGCAAAGCAGAATAGAACTGCAGAATAAATGGAACGATTTTAATCCATCTTCAACAATGGTGAGAAGCTAAACAGCCGTGTTATAAAAAGCATCCCAAAATGACAGTGGACAGACAGCAAATGAGATGAGACACGGGTAAAGATGACAGCGACAGCGGCATGAATTCACAGACTAGGGAGATCAATTCTGGCGTGACTACTTGCTGCCAAAAATACGCATTCCTCCACAGCATACAGATAAAATTCCTGAGAAAGAATAAAAGGAGGAAGCAGCTCCTAAGCAGCAGAACGAAGCAGGGTGCAGCTTCGTACAGTGCTTCTTGGACGTGGTCTGAAGGCATGGTGGGGGTGGGCTGGGGCTGGGCTTGGGGATCTCAGATGTCTTTTCCAACCTGGATGATTCTATGATAAGTACAAGCCTGCAGGCTGAAAGATGGGTCTACTGTGCAGGCAGAAGGATGCCAACAAGGCACAGGTCTTTGGGTTGCCAAGCTAAAAGGAAGGACTGTTAACACTTGGTGGGCTACGCCATTCAGGAAGTCTAATACAACTACAAATAGCTCAGATATGAGTGGCGATAAACCAAACAGCTCACAGCATTTATACTGGTGATGAAGAATCCTTCACGTTCTGAAGGAAGACATAGGAATCACAGAGGTGGGAAAAGAGCTCTAAGATCCCCAGGTGCACCCCAACCCACTGTGCCCATGGAGCGTGCCCCTCGTGGAAGCACCAGTGAGAAACAGCACGAGACTACCTAGCTCAGCATAGCAGAGAAGTAACACAGCAGCAGGAAAAGAGAGCAAAAAAGAAATAGACCAAGGAAAACATCTTTGGGAAATAAAATCCAAGAGACATTTTGAAAGACAGTCCAAAGCTGTGTGCAACTTTACTGAACGCTGGGATCAGAACTGACACTGGGGAAATGCAGAGGGATGGACCACGTGGACAAGCAGACTGTGTGGAACCCCTTACACCACAACGTCCTTTCCTTTATAACTATTTATCCATTTGTCAGAGCAAGCTTAAGCAGAACACTGGAAATAACACGTGATTTTTTTTAAAAATAACTCTTAATGAGGACTGCATTTCTGAAAAGGCCACCAAGAAAATCCTAAAGCTTCCATTAGCCATGGCTAAAACTGCTGTTAAACTCCAAGCCATTCTTTTATTATGTGTTTCTGATATGTTGGACGAAGATCTGGGGGGTGGGAAGGAAAACAAGTAAAACAATGCAAATTCCTCACCCCACAGAGGCTACATCAGAATTCCTTTCTGCCAGGTGCATTTTCTAATTCATGCCATCTTCTGTCACAGGCAAAGGGCTTCTCTCTTCTACCCACATTACCCAAAAAGTGACGACATCCCAGTGGGCTTCGTGTGGCCAGCAGGGAACGCCTACGAGCAGCAAGGTTCTGCAGCAGGTTTTGGGTTGCAGCCTTCCAGTGCTGTGGCTGGGTCCAATCCATGTGGGCAGCATGTGTGCTAGGCAGGGTACGAGATCTCTGCTCCAACGGAGCTGACCTAGTTCTTACACCTGAGTGCTGTGCTGGCTGACCACGCTGTTTGAAAATGACAACAAATGCTCCCATGATTTCAGGGTGGTGAAGCCTTATACTGAGGGTGTGAATTAACAGCAGGGCTCAGTGCTGGCAACCGACAGCGCCGGGGATAAAACTACAGGGCTGCATGTGATAAAGTCTGCTTTTCCTACGCACTCTTAAAAATAGCTGTTCAACTCATCCAGCACAAAACCCACTATTTAAAGAAATTTCTAAAGTGCATCTCAATGCGCAAACTGTTTTGATTTGCAGTTCCAGGCACACATTTCACCGTGCCACTGCTTTCCCCCCCGTTCAGGTGACAGGCAGAGCAGCCTCTCCTCCTGGACGCACGGATGAGCAGGGCCAGGAAGATCACTTCTCTGCTGCTCACGCTGCGCTAGAGCTTTGGATCAGAGACAGGTTCTGGCAAGCAGGGCTGTTCATCCGGCTGCTTTCCTTTTTCAAGAGAGCAAGAGGCAAAGATTGAGAGACCAGAAACCAAACTGCAGGAGATGAGGGCCCCCGGTAGCCTAGGCAGTGCTGTGCCACTTCCATCCAGCTCCAGCAGTGCTTCCAAGAGCACACGTGTCACCAGCACTGCATTCGTGCCAGCAGCCCGACACTGACCCTGACAGATCCTGCAGAACCTGGAGACGGTCAGAGATAAGACCAGCAACTGGAATGCTGACTGAATAGGAAGCCTTGCAAAGGAAAGGGCTACCATGAAGGAGTTTATCTGATCGTACAGATAACTGCATCATTTGTGAGCTCAAATCACATTCAAACAACCCAATTCTCTGCAGAGATCATCCAAACTTCACAGGGCCACACAAATAGACCGGGTGACACAGACAGACAGGGCAACACGGGGTGACAGTCACCAAAGAATGCAATAATCCCACACCTGCTCCTCCCAGACGAAGCACATGGGCTTGTACTTCAGATCTGGACACAGCACAGCGTTCCTGGGAGAAAAATAAACCTTACGTGGACCTAACGTTAGGTAAAAGCAAGTTGAGATATCACTAGAAGTGACACCAGTGACAGCTTTGCCTTTTAATAAAGCAGCCCCGTGATGACCCAGGACCCACAGCAAGGCAAGGCCACAGCCTTTGTACTTTGTACTGCAATTGCAATGCAACAAAACTGCAGATTTATCAGCAACTGATAAGCATAACCAATTCTTTCACTATCAAAAGGAAACGCTGTACAGAGGATATCCCATGCAGATATTTGAGAAAGTCCTGCCAGAAAGATGATGCTGCAAGTAAAGAACCTGCAATAACTCCCTGCCCCCTTGTTACCACCGGGGAAATTATCCTTATTACCACAGCACCTTAATGTTCATTAGGAGGTCGCTTACTGCCATATCGCTGCGGTTAAGCGGATTGCAAAGACTCATCTTCTCTCTGGCAACTTAATGACTGGAGCTGAGAATAACCACGAGGGTTCATCCCAGAAACCAGAGCCCAAGCAGAGCAAAGAGCTACCAAGACTACCTATCCTATTATTTTATTTCTTTTAACCAGATTAATGACTTCAAAATTGTATTTCCCAAACCCTTTGTCTACTCTTGTGGTCAAAGTCAATTCATTTAGAAACAGCCAGGGCCGTGACAAAGGCTGCAGTTTGCTGGTGGTACCCGGAGCATCCAGGACTGCCAAGGTCGTGCTATTAAAAGACACACTGCGTACCTTCCTTGTTCCTGTGCCAATGACAAGCAGAGCCTCCCACTCCTCGGGCTGCAGCTGAGCACTCAGAGAACACAGAATGATTATTAATTATGCTTTAAAAAAAAAAAAAAAAAAGCTATGTTCATTTAAAAATACATAGAAAGAAAACCAAACCAAAAAACAGGGTGTCAGAAAAAGGAGTGTTGTTCCCTTAGCCTTGCAGACAGCCAGCAGCACAGGACATCCCTGCATCACCAGCACACAGCACCTGCCCCACGTCACTGATGTACTCCTTGCTCTCCTCAACTCCAACACCATTGCTTCAGTGACAAGAGTTTTAAAGCCCTGGGGGTGCTCCCCTCCCCCTGCAGCTCAAAAGAGCCCAGGTCAGGCAGCATGCAAGCAGGGTTGCCCTGCTGAGAGTGCTGGAGCCTGCAGAGAGCTGCACAACCGAGCCTAGAAAGAAAGAGCACCCCTACAAGGGCACATCCCTGCTACTCTTGTACTAGTGCAAAATCAGAATTGCAAAGTGTCCCTGGAAAACTGGTGCTGAATGAGACCTGCAAAGGAGAGGACTTGCCAAGGAGAGCAGAAACGTCAACTGCATACGCAGTGCAGAGCAAGAGCTGAAGGAGAATCATGGAATCACTAAGGTTGGAAAAGACCTCCGAGATCATCAAGTCCAACCATCAATTCACCAAGCCTGAAGCATCTTCAAGAACTGCCAGGAGCCCAGGGAGCAGCATCCCCCCAGCCTGCGCGTGGTGCAGGAGAGAGGCTCACAGCCTGCTGCAGCTGCTCGCCTGCTCCTTCTGCTCTGCTTGTCCTGCACCCGGTGTTGTGCCAGCAGTCATGGCCTGCTGAGCAGCTGGCAAGTGCAAATGGAGCCTACAGGTATGGGGAGGCGCTGCAAATGAAGCAGGCACCGGCTCCAAGTGAAACAGCACCTCCAGAGCAAGCTAATGGCCTGGTGCAAAACTGATTCTGTGGCAAATGACAGCAATTGCTGCTGTGCTGGTAACAAGGAGAAGAATAATAAGCTTTTCTTATCAGAGACATTAAAAAAAATGAAAGCAAAGCCAGTACCCAGATCCAGCAGCCACCACATGCTCTCTTCTCTGTCTGCATCCTCCCTGCACCAGAAAGCATTCTGCAGCTGATAAATTGCATTTTCATAAACTGTACTGTAGACTGCACATAAAGGCAATGCCATAAGGAGTTCAAGGAAGGAGAAAGAGTCCATGACCTCTCTGTGCTGTTACATGAGTACAAAATGAGGCTACTTCTGGGATAACAGCATCTATTCAGACTCGATGTACTGTTTCTAGCAGCTCTGCCTGTCTGCAGCATCATTGCTGTTGGTGAAAAACAACGAGTTTATTTTTTTAGATCACAGATTTTGTGCAGGAGTAGCTGTTATGACCCTGTTATTAAATACAGGAAGAGCCACTCTCAATTACCATGCACCATATATGTAAACTTTTTAAGACGAACCAGAACATACACATCAACCCCCACAGAAAAACAGCCACGCACCCACAGCAGAGCCAAGTTTTCAGCCACCTCCTCCCTGGGCTTAGCACACACCAGCAGCACCACAGCCACCAACCCACAGCCCCCCAGGGCCACGGAGGCGTGGAGGGAAGGCCAGGCACTGCCCCAGAGCCACACAGCTGCCACAGCAGAGCAGGCATGGAGCAGACACAGCACAGTGCTGCACCAGGGGCACGCCAGCTGCTGTGCACAGACCAGGGAAGACAACCCACTTCTAACCCCCCTGTTTACCGTTCATTCAAAACCAGCTCAATCCTGAGATTTCAGAAGCAGCGCAGTTGTTTCTCTAGAACCAAAGAAGCTGTTTAAATGCAGGCTTTGGGGCTTGCCAGGAGAGCCAAATGCTTTCCAAAACTCATGTCTACATGCGTCTGACACACAGCTCTCACTCTGGAGGACACGTGGCTCAGCAAATGGCTCCAGTTTTCACAAAGTCCCCTTTCCCTACAGAAACAGAGAGCAACTAAAAATAAACTTGCAGTCTCACTGCAGAGGCAAAGCCTGGCACTTGGAGCACTAACATGGACGTTACTGCAACAGCACTGCAGAGTCAATGCAAACCTGATGTATGCTAAGCTCTGATGCTAATGCGATGTACGTTAAGTTCTTTACTATGAAAGTGGTGAGGTGCTGGAACAGCTGCCCAGAGAGGCTGTGATGCCCTGTCCATCCCTGGAGGTGTTCAAGGCCAGGTTGGATGGGGCCCTGGGCAGCCTGGGCTGCTGTGAAATGTGGAGTTTGGTGGCCCTGCATGGCGGGGGGGTTGGAGATTCATCGTCCTTGAGGTCCCTTGTATCCTGGGCCATTCTGTGATTCTGTGATATGCCACACTGCTGCTCCACAAGGAAACCTTCTGCCTGTCCAGCCCCTACAAACCCACTGTCAGAACAAGCCCATGAGCAAATCAGGCTGCTGCTGACTCCCCCTGGCTTGCCTGAGTGCCTATGGTAGGGAATGAGCTAAGCTGCACGAGAAGAAGAGGCCAAGCTCCCTTGGAGCAACTGCAATTAAAAAGTAAAGCAGTGGAATGAAGGCACTGCAGCATTTCTCCTTGGGAAGCAGCCTCTCACAGCCTGCCTTGCCCAGGGTCTCAGTTTGCAGCCCCAAGAATTGCAATGAGATATTCTCAGTGCAGCCTGCAAGATGAAACGCTGCTTCCTTCCGTTCTCATCACTGAGGGAAGGGAAGGGATGAAACTATCAGAAAGCCTCCAGGAGTGGCCTCACAGCTAACAGTGATGCATCAGTGGCAGAACCTCAGGATACAGAAACACCAAAATGAGAAGCAGCATGACGCCACACAAAGAGGGTAAGGATGTCAACAGAGCAGCCACGTGCTGTCTGAGTGGAAAGCCACCCCAAACATATCCATATCAACATGACATATCCACAGCGTGCCAGTCTAGCAGCTGCGTTACAGCCATTCTTCCTCGGGAGAAACAAGAAGGAATGGAAAGGCTCCAGCAACCTGCAAACCACACATGTGTGCTCCCAGCCACTGCCTGCAGCAGCTCCTGCTGCAACACTTCACCCCTTACACTCCAGGAGACATCTATGACAACGTTTTCATATTCCCAACAACTTCTTTGTACCAAGAGGTCTCATAAAGCCCGATTTAGAAGAACGCTGAGCTTTATCATTCCAGGATTGTACTTCAGCAGATGTCCCTGTTCCTTTATCTCACTGCTATTTTGTTGCATTCTGTATCTGATATTTGGTCTGTTGGGAAAATATTTGTGTTTTTCCAGGTTTCAGGCTGAACTTATTGGCACTTTTAAAATGAAAGAATAGCTCTGCAATGTTCTCAGAAATCAAGCGCTCTTATTGTTAGGTGAAAGTCACACCACCAGCATTTTCCTCCACATTCTCACTGTAATTTCCTCAACTCCCCCCCTCCTTATTTCAAACTCCCAACTCCTTAATGACGTGGGGTGGCACTTCCAACACTCAGTGTCTGCCTCGTGCCACATACTTTAGAAAGTTCTGATGAAATCCAAGTGCTTCAAAGAGCTCAATTAACGAGCAGCGCGGCTCGGCGACCTCTCCTGCAGCACTCCCTGCTCCCGAGGTGGCACTTGACAGGGCCAAGCTTTGTGCCACTCCTCCTTTGTGTGTCACCAGGAAAAGTCAGGCTCTTCTGTCCAAATCGTTCAGCACTAACACTGCAAAGAGAACTGCAAAGAGACACTGCCTCGCTGCTGAGCAGCAGGCTGCAGTCAGTACTGCTCTTTCAGTAAGACTGGAAAATCTGGGGGCAAAAGGCAGTCGCTCACCTTTGCAGCAACGAGGTAAAATATTGTCCTTGAAATACACGGTTCTCTTAAAACATGTATCACTGCTGGCCACCGATGATCAAGCCTGAGCTCCTGTGCGGGCATTGCAGAAACAAAATACCCTGTTCTCAGCACAGCATCCTTAGCATCCTTGTGAACTAAGCTCACCCTGAAGCAGAAGATCTGGAGTTACTCATTCCCATGCAAAAAAGTCAAAACAGCAGCGCTGACGCAGACACCAACTGACCTTTTTAGATCACAAGACAACAGCCTCCCAAATGCTGTAAGTCACGAGGATGGCCTAACATTTCTGAAAGGTTTCCTCTTTTTTTTCTTTTTTTTTGGATGATGTGCTTTACTCAGGAAAAAAAAAAAAGTAAAAGTAAAATGTGTTCCTTTCTCTGGATGGCAAAGCAGACTTTCCTTCTGAGCAGGACAAGCAAGACTGTCCTATCCTAACCTGTACGAGCAGCATGACAGGTTGGAGCCATGCAATGCAAGCAGGACCACCTGAACGCTGCAGGAGGAGCCTGTGGAGAGGGCTGGGGTGGTTCTGCATCTCTAAGTGGAACCACAACAGCCACACTTCAGCCACACAGAGGTAATTTCCATGGCAACATACCTCCTGTATGTGCCCCCTAGACACCTCTCCAGCATGGAAAAACCTTCAAAGGCACCAAGTGTTCATGGCCCTGGAAGGCAACCCGAGGCTTCCACCGCTGCTCAGGGAAACAGTGCTTTGTGAGCCAACAAAGAAAGCTACTGCCATTTTCATGCTTCCTCTCCTTTCTTTAATTCGCTGTAAGAAAAGAAGGGAAGGATTTTCGAAGACGAATAGCAGGCTAACAGGATCCATGCCTTCCTAGGGCCCCACCAGTTGCTCCACAGCTCAGGGATGCCCGCTGCAGGAGCGGCGCCTGGCCTTCAGCATTACCCTCCTGAAAGGCAAAGGGCGCCCGGCAGAACAGCGGCATGCAATTGCTCAATGGATTTTAAAGCACGGATTAACCTCCCTGCAAAATGTAAAGCAAAGATCAACAGCTCTTTTTACTGTTTGGAAAATTGTGTTGTTAAAGAATGAAAAGAAAGGCGTCAGCTTTTCACCTTGTTCTTACTACCTCTGCACAGTGGCGATGCGAGACCCTCATGCTGCACAAGCGGGGGTCAAAGCTCTGCCCTGGGGCCTCTGAAGCAACTGTATACTCATCTCTCATCTCTGCACAGCCTAATACATGTGCATTTATTTTCTAAGCACTGTGGAGATGTGGCACTGAGGAACGCAGGCACAGTGGGGTGGGCTGGGCTTGGGGATCCTGCAAGTCTTTAGCAGCCTTACTGATTCTATGATTACCTCAGCCTTGATTGCTGATGGGCAAAGGGGTGAACGTGAACCACAGATCGAACAGCTGGATATTCTCCCACCTGACCAGCAATGAATGCCTGCCTGCAGCATGGGGATTCCACGTGAACCACAAGGCACCACAACACAAGGCCAGGTGAGAAACCAGCCTGCACACAAATCACACCAAGAACTCTGCACAGCTTGTCCATCACAGCCAGCTTCTCACTTCTATCTGAGGGTTTTCTGTGTGTTATTTTATGTTAAATAAATCTGATTTTTACATAGAAGCAACAAGGCTTCCAAATCCTTGGTTTTAACTGAACAGATGCACCCAGTTGCTATATATTACCCAAATATTTTATGAAGACCACAAACCTCCTCACCACCAAATTACTGCTAGGTTTAGAACTTCCATTATGTACTTAATTGTTCCGCAGCAACTTCATCGTTCTAAATGCAGAAGCTACACACAGTCACGCGAATCACATCGTGACATAGCGAGCCTTGGCTATTCCAAAGGTTTATTAATTCCTTACACAGAACCAGAATCAGGCAGATCACAGCAATAACACCCACCTTCACAGCAGGCTGCAAGCAGCATCCCACATATCTGCACTCTGCCCCTCGGCCATCCTGTCCCACAAACTGCACTTATGTACCTTCTAGTAGCAGTTCTGCCCTATGTGTATGGAATACAAGTGCAAATAATGAAGCACATAGGTAAGGCAATACAACAATCCTTTCCCACACTGACTCAAAGTCAAGTCAAAGATACACGAAGAACTCACAGGAAACAAGTGACTTGTTTTGAACTCACTGTAGCCACAGCCCCACTCCTGGCAGGGCCTTCCCAAAATGAGGTGCTGTGGGGCAGGAACCCATCGCTGCCCTTATCAGGAAGGCTCTCAGAACCACCTGGCACTGCCACCACTACCACCTCTTTGGGGTGAGTTATGCCAACTTTCAAGCACCTCCAGACAACACGGGCATAGATGCTGCACAGATGGGCATTGCCCCGTGGATGTCCAACAAGAAAAACACATGTTTTTGCAGCACATAGAGCAGAGTGGATAACTGTCCTTCCTGTGGACCAACTCAGGGTTTGCTGTGAATCTGAACACAGCAGAGCCTGGGACAGAGCTTCCCTAGGTTAGGACACAGAGCAGACCCCAGGCAGCATGCAGCCACCAGGGCTCTGCATCCCTTCCCCCTTCTCAGCTGAGTCACTTGGATCATACATCTCAAACCTGAGCTTCCCAGTTACTATAACAACTTAATGGATTTCTTCTTGATGCTATTAATTACATTCAGTTTAATCTGTTCGTTCTGGCTTCTGGAGGAGGCACTGTATGATAGCTTCTCTTCTGCTTTCAGAAGGCTTCTGCATTCCTAACTCCAACGCTCAGGTGCTCCCCCATGAATCTCCTTCCACTGAGATAAGGAAATGCCCATATTCCCTCTTCTGAGAACTCTGAATAGAAAGAAATACTGTGGGCTTTTTTCCTGTAACCAAATAAGATGCCTCTAATAAATCTGAGCAAGCTGTACCTCAGCTGCATTTCTGCAGTAAATAAAAAGTTCTACGCACAGAACAGCCTGTAACCTGGCTGAATGCATTTATAATATATCCCCAAAGAAAAAGCCAAGCACTTGGCAAGCCAAACTACAGAAAGCACAAGCAGAGCAGCAGTCGGAATCTCATTTATGAGGTCTACCTTCCACAGCCTCAGGGTATGAATGGGCAATCTCTGCTACTGCAAATAGCAGGAAACATCAGAACCACGAGGCAAACCCCAACCCAGCCACACAGGAGCGGAGGAGTAAAGCGGTGACTGTGCCCCGTGCCCAGCACGGGAAGGCTGTACAGGCCCAGGGGGGGAAGCTGGCCAGGCAGCAGCAGAGGACACGGAGTGGTGGCAGGGGACAGATGGCCCTGACCTGCTGCCACACCGCATCCACACTGCGCTGAGCCAACGCAGGATCTGAGCAGCAGAGCCCCACCACTTTCAAAGGACAGCGAGCCAGCAGCAGACTGCAAGGCGACCACCAGCCATTGGCAGCATGATGGGCTGCAAAAGAGTGAAAATCAAAGTCCAGACGTATAGAGGGGCACTTACAGCAGTCAGCATTTGCTATGCGTTGCTGTACGTCCATCCCAGGTGAGCTATCAGCTGCTCTGCTCCTTCCTCTGCAGCACGGGCAGATACTGCTGCTGGGCACGCAGGGACACCAGCTGCTGCACCTGGCTTCACAGCCTGCTGCCATCACCAGTGGCTGCAGTGCTTGGACAGAAGTCTTGGATGGGATCCAGGCACTCAAGTGGAAATTAAAATATTACCTTACACTTTTTTTTTTAAAAAAAATAATCTACTGCTTGCTGAAAAAAGGATCCTACTTTAAAAAGGCCAAACCACGAGCATGGGGACAACGGAGTCCTGCAGACAGCCCCAACTTCCTACAGCCTGAACGTCTCAGGAACGAAGTCGTCATGCTCCTTTCTCCATTTAGATTTCTCCATTTCAGCTCTGGAGCGCAGAACTGCACTGATCTGCAGAGACACACCGTGCAGGATAATTTTAACCCCACAGACATATGGAGAACACTCCTTTCACCTCCTCTGCAGAAAAAGCAAAGCTGATCGGATCCCTCAGACTTCCCACGGGGAAAAAATCCTTCTCTAGATATTTTAAATTTAAGAAAACAGTCATCATGGGAGTGATAATAAGAGCTGTTTATATTTAGTGTGAAAACATGATGGACTACATTTTAATCATCAAGTATGCAGTGATGAGTCCGAGAACAAGGGAAGTGATTTTACATTGTTTGCAATTTATTTTTTTATTTCAAATTCCTCATTTCCTTGAACTTAATTGCCCTGATTACAAAGCACACTCACTAGATACCTCCAAGTATCCTTTTATAATTTATTATTGCAACCATACTTTAAAAATATCAAAATATATGCCTAAAGTACAAAAGCACAGTGAAGCAGCTGTACATGCATATGCCTGCACTTTGCAGCATTGATTTACATGCAACTTGCTTGTTCCCAGAGACACAGTATCAGTAACAACAAACAAAACTGGCCTGGCTTCCTGAAAAGCATAAGCTTTCATGAAAAAAGAGATCTGTTTTCTAGAACCCAGAGTAAGTGGTATAAAAAGTAGAAGCAGGATGAATGCGCTCAGCAACAACGCTACATACGTATTTATCCTGGAGATGCAGCTGCCAAGTCTCCAAGAAGATGCAGGTAGACCTCAAGATGCTTTCTTCCCAAATGCTCAGCTAATTTTCAGCCTGGAAAGATCTCCTGCAGTGCTCAGAGTGCTGTAAGGTACTGAACAACTCGTCCAGCAATGCAACAGCTAGCATTTGCACAGCGTTGATTTCAAACTGGGAGATGCACAGATGCCTCCGTGTAGAACAGCCCCCTGCACTACTGTACAACCTGGTCTTTGTATCTGGCTGGGATCAACCTTTTAAAAAGGGCACTGAATAAACACATGTGAGACTCTGAAGCTGCCCAGCCTACTCTGTGCAAGCAGACTGCAGAAAGATGAGCCTGGAGCCAACAGCACCACAGCTCCAGCACAGAAAGTGCTGTTGCAGCTCACCATTCCTGTGTGGTTTGGACACTGCCAAGCAGCACACTCGAGGTGCTCAACCCCAGCACAGAAGAGGCACTTCCTAAACAGACAAGCACCGCAGGAGGAACATCACCACCGCTGCCCTCGTGTGAATGGGGAAGGAGGATGTGTGCTCCTGCAGGCACAGAGGCATGCAGTGCTGGAGCCATCCCATGGAGAGGATTCTGCAAAGAGTCCTCTGCTTGTTCCCTGCTGTAGAAATAAAGTGAGGCAGCTCACACAGACACGCAGCTGCCATCAGTCCCTGCCAGTAATGCGAACAACGAGCAAACCCCACAGCAGCACCAGCTCCAATCTCAGAGGAGAAGCAGTATTTAACTTAGCCAAAGCTGACAAAGATTTCTTCTGATGGGTGCAAACTCAACAGGCGATTGCTTAGAAAGCCTCTCTATTTTCCCATCAGCCCAAACAAACCCTTAACTTTCTCTTAGCCGGTGCCTCCAGTCTCTCACTGCACACAACAGAGCTGAGCAATTAATTTCCTTTACAACCAGGTTACGTGGCAGCAGCCAGCAGGGCAGTTCCAGACTGCTACACACAGACTGGCACTCGCGTGAAATACTTTTACACTTAGAGTGGATGACTAAGGAACCAGCTGCCTGCTTCCCTGTGATCTGATTATTCCTCGCCTTTAATAAATGAATGTTTTCCCATGAATTTGCCAACAGGCTCCAGAAGCACATTAAGCAATAGGTAAACAAGTATTTATTTTTATAGCTCTTATGCTTGATTTCATTTGAACGCTGCTTTCTTCCTCCTTCCTGAGAAAAGGCAATTAAAGTCTGCAGTTTATAATTGAATTGATACACCAGTGACCGCAGGCTGCTTGAAAAACAGTCCTTTGGCTCCTTCAAAAAGTGCAGAAATTAACAAAAATGAAGGAAAAATGTGGAAAAGCACAGCGTCCCAATTCACCTCCAGAGCAGGGGAGCATCGGTCAGACAGCAGGTACAGTACCAATGGTACACCAATGGTACAGGCACGGGATGTCAGGGAAGCAGATGCACTTCTGAAAGAGAACTGTAAAGCTCAGGACTGGTTACATACGCACCAAACTCATGAGGAAAGTTCAGTGGTGGAGATTCATCATGGAAATGTCTGAATTCATTTCAGAAAGAAAATAGAAAATGGAGAAAAAGAAAACTCGTATTTCTTCCCAACCCTGCGCAGTTGAGGAAGAAGTGGGGAGGGGAATTATCAGGGCAGCATGCTAATTGTTAGCACAGCGGCGCATTTGTCCAGATCTCCCTGATGACATTCTGCTTCTGTGCTGCCTCAAGCAAGAATTCCTCATGAAAACCTGGGGGTAGGACTCCCTGCAGACACCTAACGAGCTCCAAAGATGCTGGGCTGAGACCCCTGCTCTCCTCCCCGAATCCCATAAGATGTACCCTACATACCCTGAGAGCTTTCTCCAGCAATAACAGCTGCTGGAAGAAGCTGAATCCGAGCTCACAAAGGAATACTTAACAGCCTGGTTCAAAATGTTCTCTTGCCTCCCATCCCAGAATAGCTGGTGTCACTGTGAACCCAGAACACCAGTAGCCCTTTTCAGAGGAAAAACTGAGAACCTCGAGCTATTTCGGCGTCCATTCCCCAAGCTGATGTCTCTAGTGACTAGAGATGTGATACGTACGGATCCCTTCTCCTCCAGGGGTACAACCAAAATAGGTAGCAGTGGGTTTAGATGCTGCACCACACACAGGCAGTGTGAGATTTGTGATTAGCACTCCTGAGCACAGTGTGCATCGTAGGAATAGCATTTTCTTTGAACAGAATCCCATCAAACAGCACAGCTTCACCCTGAAGGTTTCCATATGTTTTATACTTATTTTCTTCTCAAGAGCTCTTGTGAGATTGAATCATTTTCTCTTTCTTACTTGGGCTCGTAGTTTCAGCAGTGATTACTAGCAGGGATTAATCATTTCAGGCTCCTCTCTTCCTGAAGTCCCCGTTTTCACACTATTTATAAGCACTCTTGAAAGCATCCCTGTTGCAAGGAGCTTCACTCCCGATTTATCTTTCATATTTAACAAGAGCTTTGGCAACTTCAGAAGGTTCTTCTGGTGCAATGCATTCAAGCAGTATGCAGCCTATTGCTTCCTCAAGCCATTACTGAACTACAAAAGCATGAATGAAACGAAAATCAATGGCAAAAACGTATTTTTCAGAGCATAGTACTGTTACACCATTACATCACCCAAAGCTCTGAAAACGTTTTTCAGCAGGTGCCCATCGTGCAGGTAGGAAGCACCCAATCCACATCCATCAGCACGACTCAGACGTTCAAATCTGTCAAGCAACAAGAAGAGTAGCACAGGCTTCCCTGTCAAGAGAGTTCTTCCCTTTTTATGTGCATTTCACAGTGTATGCCCCAAACCCAATCCTTTATGTCAGAGAGGGAGCACTGCGGCTCCAGCAGCGCCCAGACCTGCAGGTGCAGCACAGCCTCATTATCTGGATTTGCTTCTGGTGTCTGTCAGCGAAACCAAGCGTGCTCGGGACCTCAGGCACAAAGCAAAAATGGAAACAGCACGGTTATTTATTCTAGCAAAGAAAAGGTTCTACTTGTTTACGTGTTTACAAACACCGTTAGAAAAGAAAAGCACTTAAAAGAATACTGAGAAGGAAATCCTGGCGCTGAGCTCTCACTCAATCTCCTGCAGCTTCTCTAAAGCTGTAAAAGATGCACAGCCACTCCAGCTGACTGCTGCCCGCACAACGCCGCCAGCAGGACGGGCTCCTCTGTGGCTTTAGGAGCCACAGGTCAGCATCTCCTGACCTCAAGGTCATCTTCTAGAGGTGGCTTTCAGAGCTGCCCTACAGCCCCAGCAAGCAGCTGCTCCCTTCTGCCTGCCTGCCCGGCTCTTGGCAGCCTTCAATGTGGCCCTGCAGACACGGTTGGTGGGCACGGTGGGCATGGGTTAACAGCTGCACTGGGTGATTTTAGAGGTCTTTTGCAACCACTGATTCTACAATAGTTTCCTTAAATTGGTTTTAGATGACCGCTCTTCTTCCTTCTCACTCTTCCTGCTGTTCTGTTTGCAGAGCAAAGCTTCTGCTCACCATGCTGTTTTACAACACGTTTGGAATGCCTTGTGATGTCTGTAATGAAGGAATACATTTCGCACGCCAACAATCCGTATCCCGGTTTGTGCAGGTTGAAAAACATTTGTTAGAAGGGGTATTAGTACCTGCTGGTTACCCTTTCAGTCACTCCTTTATTACCTCTTATGCATTAACTGCAGTCATTTCACTTCTGCTGCTGCTCGCTGAGGCTCCATACGTAGCTGGAAGACATGCCTTTAGCCACAAACAGCCACCATCCCCTGAAAAACCTGCTGCTTATAATCTGGCCAAAGTAAGGGTATTATCAGCTGTGCTGCACGTAATTAGAGAGTAAAGGAGCACGTGTCAGCTATTTCGCAGCTAAGCGGGGCCACTTCCACGTTCTCAACAATTATTTGCAAACATAGCGTACGTCAGCAAACGCCATTTGAAGTATTTCTCAAAAGCATCATCTCACAGCTCATACCCCTGTGCTCCCACAGACCTGCAGCATAACACCAAACACTGAGGAGAGCTTCCATCCACTCCCAGGCCCCATTCACGCCACCCCTAGAAAGAAATACATCAGCTGCCTCAGCTTCTGCAGTGCACTGCAAAGGACCCTGGTGGGCTCCACCTCTTGGCTGCTTTCAGAAACTCATTTAACACACGACAGACTGCGTCCTACACACAAATCCTGGTGTTTCATCCAATCACCCACAGCTCAGTGCAACACAGAAGTGCTAGGAGATGGCTCGGTCAGCCAACAGCAGAATCACAGAGGCTTTCCACAGCGTGAGAAGGAAAGGTCCTTTGAATTAACTGGTGTTTCAGTTATAAAAAGAAACTTTAAAAGACTCGATCAATTTCGAGCTGTCATTTTCAGAGAACCAAATGCAAAGAGAGGGAACTATTTCTGAAGAATCGTACCGAGGATTTCAGTTCATCAATGGTATCAAAATGCACCAAGCTTGCTGCTCTTTAGGGTCAAGCTCATCTTTCCTGCCAGCCCTGGACAGAACACCCCAGGGGCTAAAGCTGCTTAATGCCCAACAGGGCACGTCCCACAGAGGTAGGACTGCTACAGCTAATCTCAATCAGGTCTCAGAAGGGAACATCTGAGTTTCTTCTTCCCAAGGCTAAAGCCAACAAGGCAAGGAAGGGCTTGGCAGTGCCAAGGATTGGATGCCACCCTTTGGAAGGCAGGCTCTGTAAAACTCAGAGTGCCCTTGCTGGGACTCAGCAGTCCCTAAATTGCTGCTGGCAACAGGGAACATCCGAGCACCTCAAATTGCAGGAAACCTGGAACTTAATTCCATCTCAGCAAGGCTCAGCCCATCAAAAAGCCTTTTGCCTACTTAGCTCCAGCTATCCCTGTTTAAGGACTAGAATTCATCACACTTCTTTGCATGCTAGCAACTTCCATTTCCAAATCCAGCCTCAGAAACCCAGCCCCAGCCCCTTCTGTGGCTTCAACCACAATCTCACCAGCCTTTTCCCCCAAAGCATTCTTCCCTGTTGCTGCCAGTTCTTACAGAAAGGAGCAGTCAACCGACCCTAATTTCAGTGACACGCTACGCCAGCACTTGCACACAGAACAAAAAGAAATGACAAGTGGACTCGTGGCAGACCTCACCTGTTTTCCAATGCTTTTTTATGCTGTGTTGTATCAAACTCTCAGGTACTTTCGCTCCACCAAAATCCCCCCTGACCTCTCAGAAATTAACAGCAACTCCGTATCATCCCTGTGCCATCCTGGCCACACACCACACACCCAGTCCATCCCCTTGGGCTTTCCCAGTGCCCATCACAAGCCACTTGCTTGTGGAAGCACCAGCTCTTACCTTGCTCTCAAGACTTTGATGATTCACCAGTAAATGTTTTATGGGGCTTTATAACTCCATCCCAAACAAAGTTCCTTTTCCAGCATCACACAGCTCACTCTATGCAGTACCAACAGAGGAGTGAACGGCACTGACCTGCGCTTGGGCTGTGGAGGCTTTGTATCATTTAGGGGAAGCACACAAACAAAACTTATCACATAGAAAGACAAGGGAAACACAGAAAGACAAGGGAAAAGCTACATGGGACTTTTCTGGACCTTCTACCCCTGACTTAACATCAACATGCACAAAGCGTGTTGCTACAGGCACAAACAGGAAAAAGAAGTCAAACTCAGAGCAGACACGTGGACTTACAAAACCACACTTTTTAAGCATCTGAATAGCCACAGATCTAATCCATCGTGATCCCCTAATCTGTCTCCCATCACTGACAGAGATGCCAGATGCTTCAACAGAAGCTCAAGAAATTCCGCTGCTGGCAGACAGGATAAGCTGCTCTCATGGGAAGTTCCCTCTGAGCCTTACATCCCAGGGACTGGCTTAAGCTACAAAGGACAGACATTTACATCTTTTCTAAAGCCCCACATTTGTCTCTTTAGTATTTGCAAAGTTTCGTACACTTCTGGATACTCCTGCCATTGACAGAAATTGTTTTGGATGCAGTCAGCTCCGTGCTTCCAGAACGCTCTGGCAAACAGTCCTTCAATCTAATTACGTATCTCAGAAAAACAAACCAATGCGACTGCATGCCTGCTTGTTCCTGCGTGATAAGGAGGAAGGTTCTTGGCCTATCTTCTCTATAGCACCCATCTGCCCTAAGGCACTGCCCTGTGGAAGAGATCATAGAACCACAGCATGGCCTGGGTTGCAAAGGAGCACAACGCTCATCAGTTCCAACCCCCTGCTGTGTGCAGGTCGCCAACCAGCAGCCCAGGCTGCCCAGAGCCACATCCAGCCTGGCCTTGAATGCCTGCAGGGATGGGGCATCCACAGCCTCCTTGGGCAGCCTGTGAACAGTGCATCACCACCCTGTGTGTGGATATCCTCATGACCAGCCTGACTGCACTGCACAAAGGGCTGCAGAAGAGCAGAACCACGGGACTGCACAGCCACAGCAACAGCTCTAAGAGGGAAAGAGAAACAGGCCTTGCGGGCATATTTTTAGCAAGAAAAGAGATGCTATCAATTCAATCTTTTTTTTATGTTAAACAAGCTTTCAGAGTTGGAAAATGTTTTCATAATTAAGGAGCGCAGTTAAAATGTTTTACCTACAACAGCTAAATAACCATTCCTCCACACTGCCTGAAACCAAAACATTCCAGCAGCAAGAACCTGAAAGTGAAGCTGACAAATTATTTCAACTCTTTAAAGCAAGAGAAATACAGAAAAAATAATAAAAACCATCACAACACGGAGCGTGAGTAATACCATCAGATTAATATCCCTGTGCTTTAGGAGCAATATTTAATGTACGCAGACACATTTGTTTGCTTTCAAGTTTAGGGGAGTTCTTTCCCATCATCAGTTCTACGCCTTTCTAATAGTTTTTCCATCTGCTGGGGCTATATTTATCCCACTGTCATCATTGTACAGTTTCATTTACTGATGGAGCTGGTGCGAAGACTTGCACGCTTTATTTTCTGCGCAATGGACACTTAATTTAAACAAATAAAGGCAACTCTACGCTCCATTTTGTTATTATTTTTTCTCCACGCATGGAATGCATCAGATCCATGCCATGTATTTATCCAACACCTGAAATCACGAGCACATCACACACAGAAGAACAGCTGACAAACCCTCCTCATGCTGCAGGAGCACGGGAAGCTGCACATCACAGAACAGAAGTCAAACTAAGGAACAAAGTTAATTGTTCCCTTCCGGGCACTGATCGCCCGCTGCCTGTTCCACACATGAGCACAGCATTAGGGAAGTGGCACGAAAGTGAGTTCCATCTGTGTCTCTGGATGCTGAGGCTGCTTCCCAATACAGCACAGCTGCTGAGCACATTTTGTACATAATGCCCCAAACCAGATGCATTTCAGTGCAGGTCAGCAAGACTCAAGTTCCTGGAGGTAATAAATACACACTTATAATAAGCACACACTGTGCTATTACAGAGAAACCAGAGGAGCTACAGCCATATCTTGTGCTGCATCAATAACTCCAGGCCGGGTCTGTTTGATAAAACAAGTCATCCCGACCAGGTAAGTTATCAGCACTACAACCTGCCACAGAAGGATGGATTTTACAACTCCATGCAGAGTTCCCACATTAAATATGGAAGACAGTTGATTGCAGTAACGTTAAAGTAAGACTGCTGCTCACAGGGATGATTAGACAGCCAACCTGTTAAAGATTCCTGAGAGATAAGACAGACTCCTGAGCATCAGATAAGGAGGGGCTGGAGCTGGAGCTCAAGGGAAGCACCAAGCTGAGGGGCAGCGAGTCGGAGCGGGCACTGCAAGAAAGCAGGTTGCATCTGCAGCACCCTGGTTGCTACCAGAGTGAGGAAAGGGTCCTACCTGCAAATATTCATACAGCGTGGAACCAGGATTTGGTGAACCACCACATCCCCCAACACAGCAGTCTGAGCTTGAGTTCTTGTACCTGGCTGCAGATTCAACCTCAGCACGGTTTTGGAAGCAGTAGCCAAGCAGGGCCGAACCTCATATTTTAGCTCAGCCTCAGATTTAAATATTACATTAAAACCGTTTACTGGGATCTCAGGCGTCCAAGGTGGGAGCAGAACAAGACAGAGGTGTGACTGGGAGTACCTGAGCAGGCACGTGGTAACACATCAATAAATCACAAACATAAATCAGACACGAGAAACAAACAGATAATTACTGCAAATAATCTGCTGCATGCAGCCAGCGTGCTTCATAGCGGGCGAGGAAAGCGCTCTCTGTACTAAAGAGCTTAGGTTTCAGCTGAGCTATAAACCAGAGATTTGTCCACAATCCGGCCACCAGCTCTGCACGAGGGTCTGTCTCAGAGCAGCACAACAGCCCTCTGTTCAGCTCCATCTAAACCCACACATGCCGTTCCCCAGCTCGTTCACTGCTGCTTTCCCCGGAGCATTTCAGAGGGAAACAGAACGCCTCACAGCACAAATCCTGCTAAGGTAGCACACGGATCTACCAGGAATTCTCCTTGCAGCGCTGGGGACCTCATGGGATGCTCTGTTCTCACTTCCATGGTGCCATTCCTTCCGAGGCCTCTGCTGAGGGCCGCGTGCTTCCAGGGCTGCCTTCCTTCCTCACCCCTCAACACGGGGATGGAGGCAGCTCACTCCGCTCCCCGCTATGGGGGAACACCAAACTTCCCCATCCATCCTCACCGAGCTAAGAAAGGGAAACCGGAACAACAAAGTGCCTCAAACCACACGTGAACGAATGTGATGCAAGGAACCCAGAAGGGAAAACACCACAGAGAAATCTACGCGAGGGGGACTGACCTGGGAAAAGGCCACAAGGAGCCACTGGTTGCTTTGGGCACACAGCGCACGGCTGGCCTGGCTGTGTCCCATGTCCGTGTGTCCCATGTCTGTGTGTCCCGTGTCTTTCTATCCCATGTCCGTGTGTCCCGTGTGTCCCTCAGCCTCAGACCACTGTGATGGGACAGCCCTGACGTTCCCTCTGCTCCACATCATCCAAAATAAAACGAGTAACCCCAATAAAAAACAGATACGGATATTTACGTATTTACAAAGGAAAACCTTTTTTTCTTTCCCCCCCCCCCCACCCCCCGAGAAAAACCCATCCATTCCTATCACCGCACGACTCCACACGCAGAACTCTCCCGGCCCCGCAGCTCCGTACCCACCTGCCCACGGCGGAGCTCCGCCCGCAGCCCCGCGCTGCGGCAGCCCCCGCTCAGCCCGGCCGCTCGCTCCGGCAGAGCCCCGGGAAGCCGCTCACCTCCGCCGTTACCTTCGCCGTTTCCCCGCGTCGTCTCCTCAGCTCCGCCGCGGGGTTCAGCGCGCTGCTCGGCTGGCTATCCGCGGCCGGCAACGGCAGCCAGCGCGGCCGCCACCTGCCACGGCAGCGCCGGCAGCTCGGCTCCGCACCGCTCGGCTCGGCTCCGCTCCCCCCCCAGCCGGCCGCGGGCTGCCGGGAGGGAGCGGCGCGTTCCCCGCGGGCGCAGGGCGGGCTCACTTCGGCAGGCGCTCCGCAACGGGCGGGAAAGAGGGAGGGGCGAGCGCCGCCCGTGAGGAGAGCGGCGGTGCCCGCGGAGCCCGCGCTGCGCCTCGGCCCCTCACGGCTGTGTGAGGCCGCGGCTCGGCGCCGCGTTCGGTCCCGGCTTCCCGCTCTCAGAAAGGCAGCGAGGCCCTGGAGCGTCCGGAGAGGGGCGGCGACGCTGTGAGGTGCAGAATCTGGCATCTGGTTCGAGGCGGCCCCCGTTACAAACTGGGGCGTGGAAGGGTCGGGAGCAGCCCGCGGTGTGCCTTCACGGCTCACACAGCCGGCCGGCCCTGGGCTGCATCGACGCTGGACTTGGTGATCTAGAGGCTCTTTTCCAACCTGAGCAGTTCTGTGATTCTCAAAGCGGCGTGGCCAGCAGGTCAGGGAGGTGACCTGCACCTCTGCTCGGATGTGGAGCCCTCGGTACAAGAGGGACACGGGGCTGTTGAAGCAATCCAGAATAGGGTGACAAAAATGATCCCAGGGATGGAACGCCTCTCCTGTGGGACAGGCTGAGAGCTGGGGCTGTTCAGCCTGGAGAAGAGAAGGCTGTGAGGTGACCTGATGGTGGCCTGTCAGTATCTAAAGGGGAGCTACAGGAAAGAAGGGGACAAACTGATGGTGGGGTCTGTGGCGATGAGACAAGTAGAAATGGCTTCAGGCTCAGGGAGGTTGGATTTAGGTTAGATATAAGGAAACAATTTTTTTCAGTGAGGTGGTGAGGCACTGGAACAGTGCTGCCGGAGATGTGATTAATGCCCTGTCCCTGGAAGGCTTTCAAGGCCAGGCTGGATCAGGCCCTGGGCATCCTGACCTAGCTGTGGTGTGCCTGTGCACTGCAGGGCAGTTGGACTTGATGGCCCTCAGAGGTCCCTTCCAGCTCTAAGGATTCTAGCATTCCGTGATCTGGAGCAGAGGAGGCTCAGGAGAGACCTCATTTCTCCTCACAGCTCCTGGCAGGAGGTTGGGCTGAGAGGGGATCAGCCTCTGCTCCCAGGGAGCAGCAATGGGATGAGAGGTGACGGCTCACGCTGTGCAGGGCAGGGCAGGCTGGGTGCTGGGGGACATCTCTGCTCCAAAGAGCGCTCAGCACCGCACAGCCGCCCAGGGGAGGGGGGTCAGCATCCCTGGGGGTGTTCAGAGATGGGGGGAGGTGGCACTGAGGGATGTGAGCAGTGGGCACAGGGGGTAGGATGGGGTGGGGTTATGGCTTGAAGGCTTTTCCAAACTGAGTGATTCTGTGGTTCTAGGACACGTGGCCTTCAGAACCCCAGCTCTTGGCTCCTGGCAAGGCAAAAGACATGGTGATGTGGCAGCATGGCAGTGGCATCACAGTGACATGGCAGCAGCAGGACGTCCCCTTGGAGGTACGCACAGCTCAACACCACCCTGGGGCAGCAAACAGTGCAGCTTGCCTTCAGGGTGCAGCCGTGCAACAGGGCTGGTCACTGTACCCCACACATCTATGATGTGGAGGCTTGGAAGAAGTCATTTCATGTGGGCTGGCTACAGCAGGAATGTGTGTTTGATCTTAGCAGTGTTGCTAGGTCTCTGGATGTTTGAGGTCTTCATCAAAGGCCTGGCTTCCAAAGTAATCTAATGTCAGTTAATTCACATTTTGAAAAGAGTGATTTTCTTGCCTTCATAGTTGAGGAGTAATATTTAACAGTCTTAAAGGAGCAGCTCCAACTCCCCAAAACCTCAGAATCCAGAATACAAAAATGAAATGCATTCATTGTAAAACCTTTTGAATTACAAGTTAAATTCACTATTTGTAGAGGACACAGGCCCTTAAATTCAGGGAGCAATGACTGCAGTCTCTGAAATCTGAACAGAAAGCTGCTGTTTAATTCGTGCTCGAGGACTATCTCATCACCCAGTGTCCCACTGATTCAGGGCAGACTGCACCAGATCTTGATAAACCAGCCTTTATGCAGTGCAGTGCAAGAGAACAATATTGAATGAAAGTTTTGTACCACAATCATAAGGGGGAGTCGGAGGGGGGGAAGAGACTGCATGAGGAGCTATTCATTGCCTTGTGGTGAAATGAAGAGTTAATAACCACTTGTTAGATTTCCATAACATACCCTTATATAGCTTTTAGCACGCACAAGATGAGTTACAGCAAAAAATTCATTTTTTCACTCTTCTCCTTTCTTGAAATTTATTTCTGTACATCTAATATATATTAAAAAAAAAAGTGTAAGACTGCTGATAGATGTCATTCAAATGATGATTCAGGTATGTGCTGCATTTCCTTCATTACTTCACATCACAAACAAGATTACAGAGACGGGCAGCCACCATGCTGGAATGGCAGGATTTTTAAAGCAACTGTAAAGCGTTTCTCTGGAATCGTTTCACACCTTTACAGTTTATCATCTCATCCTTTCCTTTGCCAATAAAATACTGTTCTCAACATTTCCTAGCCTGTCAGGGCTGCAGCCTCATAAAAGAAAGATTGGCACCACTTTATCTGGGACAGCTCTTCCTGATGTGCCCAAAGCAGCCTGTGTGGCAGTGCGTGCAGCAGCTCTGTTGGTGTGAAAGCCCTGGGGTGGCTTACAGCCACATGCACAGCCCCACATGGATGGACACAGACCCTACAGTAGGGAAAACCTCTGCAGTTTTCAGAAGGAATAAGGCATACAAGTCCCAACTGCCTCCCGAAAGCCAAGCTAAGCCAGCGTTAGATCTGATCTAACCTGCCGTGCAGCGTAAGCCACTGCATCTCACCAGCTTCCTCCTGCTCAGAATTGTGCATTTGACCAAAGCATATCCCCCAAAGTCACCCAGCCTGGGTCAGAAGATTGGACGTCAGAGAAGTCACCACTCAGCAGGCTGTTCCACTGGGTGCTCACTAACAACGGCAAAATGCACACTTAATGCACTGATTTGAACTTCTCTGACTTCAGCTTTCATGCAGTGCTTCTTATTTTGCCCTTCCCTGCTGAACCAACAACTCTTTTGTAGTATTTAACATGCTAATCAAGCTATGGTTTAATCCTCTTTCTGATAAAATAAACAGATCAAGCACTTCAAATTCATTATAATGGTGTTCTTCCACTCCTCAGATATGTCTTTTTGTGATTCTTTCCAGGCCTCTCAAAACATGTAAATACCTTTTACAGAATGTGTGCTGCAAGACTATTTGTAGTGTTCTGATAACTGCCTTATCGTTTCCACAGACCACTTTCTCACTCTCACTCCCAGGACCCTACTTGCACGCAGAAGGATCACATCAGCCTTCAGATAAAGTTTTTGGCTACACACAGGAGTAGAAGCAAGGTGATTTTTCCCTCTGGATGCTGCCTTGTGCAGAGAGTCACACATAAAAATTCATTTGTGGCAAGAAGTTAAATCTTTGATTGTTGGTTATATAGCGTTTAGGAAAGTCATCTCTAAGTTCTGCTGAACTAAGAAAGCGCAGAGCATATCTAAGGACAGGACAAGTAAAATAGCTCAAATGGCTGAAAGTCAGCCTTGTCTGCTGGACTACAAAGCCAAGAAAACAGGCATGTTGCTGTCAGGCCCCCACAGCCTTCAGACAGCAGGTAGTGTCTTCTAATTCCCTGGCAACGAGGCACATCAGTAATCCTGATTCAGGGAGTGATCTGCAAACAGCGACACAGACGCAGCGTGCCTCTGGACAGAAGGAGCTGGCCATGGCAGCCATCAGCAGCACACAAAGAGCTGGCCGTTCTCCTGCCTTCACACATCTCCGGCTTTCTGGCATCCCGTTGGAAACTCAAATGCTGATAGCAAAGGCTGTCATGAGGAGGATGAAAGTAAGAAATTTCTTAGAGCTCGTGCTGTGATCATATCACAGGCTGTTATTCTTATCTTCCTCTCCAGAATCTGCCAAGTCTACTTGGAGAACACATCCATGGCATGAAGATATTTCGCCAGCCCTGAGTGTTCATGATCTCAGTGGAACAGAATACTGAGAGCTGCAAAGTTTACTGCTGTTCACCAGATACCACTCGTGAACACAAACATGTCATTGTGAGTGCTAACCACCCTGCAAGGCTTAAGACTAAGAAATCTGACTGATAGCCTGCCAGCTTTGTGAAAAGTTGAGTATGATTTAGGTAGACCAGTATGATACAGTCGGTGCTTTTTGTTACTCTCTGCAGAATCTAGCTAATCCTCAAACACACATTAGCAGGCAAATCCTGAAGATCCCCCCTGGGCCACGTCATGTCACGCATGCCATGTGCAAGGCCAAACCTTCCCATTCCTGTGCTGTCCCCCGCAGAGCTGCCCAAAGGCCACCTCCCAACATCTCTCTGATGCTCTGATGTTGTGAATCTGATCTTCACAAATTTAGACCAAGGCGTGGAGATGAGACAGCCTAGGGGCGCCGATGAGGTGATCTCCTCCTTAGTAGGTAGGAGGGAGGCATCTGTTCTCATTCTCCCGTGTCGCTTCATGTTTAAGCTGTAGCCCTGGGATCCCGCTGCCTTCCACGCACAAACTGCCAAGATAATTACTCAGAGGCTTCAGATGCTGTCTGACAGGGGGCATCCACTTCACAGTAATAGGACTCATTTCCTCCACAGCTGGACCCCTCGCTAACAGGGTCCCCTGCTAATCAGTGCCCTGAAATCTGATGATGCACTCGAGAGCAGTGATGTGGAGATGATGCACAAGTGGTCAGTTCCGCAGCAAGCCGAGAGTATTTCTGGCTGTGGTGCTGCACTGAGCTCACACTTAGCAGGGCCTGAGTAATGCTTTCCGTCATCCGCGGGTGATGACTTACCGTGTCTGCCCCTTTCTGGAGTGGGATGACTTTACTGCAGTTATTCATGCCTTCATCACCCCTCATATGATGCACTTCACAAACTCCAGCTAGCACACAGGGCATTGCAGAACACCTCAGCTGCACCAGGAACCATCCTGGACTGTGCTCTAATTCCTCATAAAACAAAAAATCAAGTGCAGCATCCTCACCTCCTGCTTCGTGCTCAGAGCCTCCCAGGGTGGAGGGCATCACTCTCACCTCCTCTGCTGCGGGTCAATGGAGAGACCTTCTGTTTGTGGTCAGCAGAACTGCCACAGGATCAGTCTGAGGGCATGGGATGAACTGAGGGTAAATGCCATTAAACACCACCACATCCTGCTCCATGAGAAGTGTACGCTTCTCAAGCTTTGCTTCCTTCACAATAAAACACTAGGGTAATATATATGCAAAAGAGGACAGGGGAAAAATCCCATGTACCAAAACAGGATGCTATTATATCCTTTTTATCCTTTTTTTTTTTTTCTTTCCAATCTGAGGAGGCTATGAGAAAAAAACAAGCTGGCAGATGTTAGTCATTTTGCTTAATGCACTCAGATACCTTGTGATAAATGTGGTGGGAGAGCTCATGTAGAATAGAATAACTGTCTTCAGTGAGGGGCTGTCAAAATAGTAAAAGGAAGATAAGTTTCCTATTAAAATAGAAAGGGAGTAGAAGCAAATGCGCTTTTGAAGGAGGATGGTTGATATTAGCAATGCTAAAAATGAGGGGAACACAGCCCTCATTTCACTGCCAGAGGAAAAGGGGAAATTTTGTCTCTGAGATGAACTCACTTCCCTTCCCCATCCTTCTAGCTGCCTGGCTGGGGCTGTGCCATGAGGGCACCACTGGCAGAATGGATTCTGAGCTGCAGTTTCTGCCCTGCTCTGCTCCCAGCAGGCAGCACAGCCCCAGAGCTGCCCCTGCAGGGGCAATCCTTTGTGCCATCCCCAGAATCCCTCCCGAATTCCTCTTCTCAATAAAGGGATGGGCAGGAGATCCCTCTCTACTGCAGCACCAAGAGGAGAAGGGAGCCATTGCCTCCCCCCACAGTGCCCCCAGTTCGTGCACCACAACGGCTTTGTTGTCTCTGCAAGTCTTCATAGGGGCCTTGGTGCCAGCCAGGGGTACTGGGCTGAAAGCTGATGGGATTGGTAGGAGAATCATAGGGCAGCGTGGAAATGGGAAGGAATACACCGAGTACTGTAAGAGATCAGTGAATTAATTCCTTGGGCATAATTAATGAATGTCTGTGCTCCCATCTCTGCTCTTCCACTGCAGCTGAAATAGGCGAAGGAGCTCTTATATATATCAAATACAGGGGAATTACATGGGGTGTAGCTGAGGCTGTGTTCCTGTGATCAGACAGTGAAATTGTGCTTCCACGTTTCATAACAGAGGAGTTGTTGCAGAAATCACTGGGAGGTGGCTTATGTTATGCCCTCTCTGGAAAAGCAGAGCATTCCCATCCATTCCATTGCAGAGTCAGCAGCTGCTTCCGTGGTGGGGCCAAAAGGCAGCACCCCGAGTGCTGCGCCCAGAGGGCCGGTTTGTGAGGGTTGGGGGACAACCCTGAGCACAGAGGACAGGACAAGGCTGTTCCTTGCAGGCAGGGCGTTCAGAAGGGAAGGAGCTGACGCCATTCAGCGTTCTGCAGCTTCTCTGTGCTCACAGCCATCAGGAGGGCACTGCGCTCCTCTTCCTCCCCCTCAGCCGCCCGGCATCGGTGAGAGCGCTGTCAGACGTGGAGCTGAATCAGCCCAGCCCTCCGTGAGCATCCAAATCCCTGAGAGGGGAGAATGGAGAGCCAGGGCTGGGGTCACAGCTGCCATGGCAGGGAAACCTGCAGCAGAATCGCTAATCCTCTTGGTGAGGCTCGCTGGCTGCCAGCCTAAACTCCCGGCGCTGATGCATCCAGCCCAGTTTATGGAGCCGTGGGAGGGAGGGCTGCTCTGCTGGCTAGATGGTGATGAATTCTGTGAAAAAATAGCCACAGACATCTTGCATAAGAGACAAGGCTGGAAGGCCCTGGTGTTTCACAAAGGAACCAGCCAAAGATCCATCCAGCACATGGTCCAATCTCAAGCAATACACGTAACACACAAATAATAACACCCTGACACGAAAGCTGGCATTCTTCATCCACTGGGAAATGGCTGTTGTTGCAAAGTGTCAGTATTCAGCCCCTTCGTGTAATTAAACACTAATATTTTGCCTGGAATAGGGAAACAGGTTTACTTTGGAACAAATCTTATGGGTCAATACTACTATAAAACACAGGACTGAGATATTTATCCATAACAGATACCTTTTTAACCACAAATTTCAGTGAAACTTCATCCCATTCACTCGGCGGGACATTCTGTTCCCACATCAATCGTGGAAATCCCCAGTGATGCTGCTTATACAAGCTATTCTCCATAGAAAGGAATGTCTGTGTAAATTACACCTCCAACTTGTCCAGCTCTCAGACCCAGAGGGCACGCTGCTCTAGCTGCTGCCTGGAGCCGTCCCCAGGGCCCTTCCCACCTCAGCTATTCGCAATTCTGCTCACAGAGTATTTTTTCTGGCAGGGTCTTGGCAAAGCACCAACCTGCACTGGATGTATATGCATCCAAATCATCTGTTCTGCATGCCATTTCCTTACAGCCTCCTAGGAGAACCCATTTTAAACCACCAAAAAGAAACAAACCCCAACAAATCGGCTGTTGCACTTTACGGGCTTTGTGTCTGTTCTGATGGGCTCCTCGTTCCTCTCACTGCTCCCCCAGGCAGCTTTCCAAGCCCCAGCCCCTCGGGGCAGCTGTGCCCCGGCCAGATGAGGCTGAGCACTGTGCTGTGGGGTTGTGTCTGCACACAGCTGCAGGCTGCTGCCCCCCGGCTCGGCTGGGAGCTGAGTGCTGCAGGTGGGGGCCCAGGTGGGGCTGCCCAGGGCCGTGGGGACCCGTGGATGCCCTCAGCACCCTGTGCCGGTTCGCTGCATGATCTGTGCTCTCAGAGTGAGGATGGATGTGCTGGGAAGAGGTGTGTGCCAGCAGACGATGCTTATCAGCAGTGCTGGTGCCCACTGTGTGTTCTCAGTGCTGCTGCTCTGCGAATCATCAGAAGACACGCTGTAACTGACACAGTGCTGCAGGCCAGGGGCAGCCAGATGCACACTGAGTGCCTGCAGCTTTCACCTACCCCTCACTTCCCTTTCCACCTCTCGTAAGTTCTCTCACCTTGCAAAGCCATTTGCTTTTTTTTTTTTCCACCAGTGAAGATGACAAAAGCCACATCAGAGTCACTCTATCAGATACAGAGGCACGTACAGCAGTGTCATCCCATCTTTCACACTGCCACAAGGAATGAAACCAGCACCTCTGCAGACTTTGGCTTCCTTTTTCTTGTCTTGATCGGGAGGTGTGCAGTTGGACAGATGTCTGTCCGCCAGCCTGTGACACTTCTTTTATCTCAGCAGTCCATCAGGTGTCTGGGTGACACCTTCAGCTCCCAGTGCCCTTTTATCAGCCCTGAGGTACAGACGGCTTCAAATTGCAAACTAAGGGCTACAGTTCCATTTGTACATTGCTGCTTTCTCAAGATAAACCGAGCAGCAGAGTGCACGTGGTCCTTTTTGCTGCCTACCCGTGCTCCTGTGATTCTTGTGCCTTCCTTCCTCCAGGTGTTCACCTTGACTGATGGCATTTGGTTCTCCAGAGGGATCGCGGCCTTTACAGCAGTGGAACCTTCTGCTTTTCCTCTTCTGGCTCACACCACATCACCAACAGGGCACAAACCCTCTGCCTTGCTTGCTGCAGTCAGAACACAGCACCCTTTGCCACCATTCAGTGTTCATTAAGGTGTTTCTCTTTGCTCCTTTCCTGCAGCTCATCCCCAGCTTGTTCTCCACGAGGCGTTCCTGCCTTTGCCAGCCTGCACACGGAGCCACAAGTCTGAGTGCAGCCCCAGCGAGCTCATCTTATGCACAGACACCTGAAGCCCTCAGTGCTGCTCCACCTTCCCCTTGGCACAGCGACCCGGTGAGCAAACACCAGCACACACAGTGGGGCTGTCTGTAGTCGTGTAGGCTGCAGAGGACAGCCACACGAGCTGCGGGTTTGATCTGACAGAGGCACGTGGAGGTGATTTTCCTGCACATAAGAGCCTTACAAAGGGAAGGTCTTATCTTCCTCTCTTGTTTGCATCTAGATTTTTCACTGGTAAGATTTAGAAAATCACTTCCAAAATAGGTGCCTAATTCAGTCAAGATTCCACGCACTGCATTTTACCTACAGAAACCAGATCCAATTAAAAGAAAACAAAACCTTCTGTGTTTTAGCCTGGCAGTAGCTGATACAACACAAACAAGGTAGATGGAAACACGATCAAATAAACAACGGCTGCTTAGAGCAGTGAATGCAAAGTGCGCCACGCTGACAGCAGGCAGGACGAGAGGGAGGCTGTGAGCTGGGCGCTGCGTTTAAACCCAGTTCTAATGGCTCGTTTTGTTCACACACGTGACAGCCTCGCTCTCTGGAGCCCCCTGTGATTTCTATGCATTCAGCAGCCGCAGAGGAGTGCGAAATCCAGAGCTGCTGGATGATGGCTGGTGGTGATGGCAGGAGGGAGGGCTTCAGCATTGGCTGCCACAGGTGCGTGGGGGCAAACCTGTTCTTCCCCGTGCCGCCTACAGCATCAAAGCAGAATTCCTCCTTCCTTTGCTCATTACAGCTGAGCAAGCCCAGTGCTCATTTCTGCCCAGCACCACGTCCTTCCCGTTTGCCCCAGACATTGCCAATAGTCTGCCTTGTGTTTCTGGCCACAGCCACCCCTTACTGGCCCTTCGAGTGTCACAAAGCAGCACTCGCTTTGAAGTACATCTCCAGGTACAGTGGATGTAGATCTCTGCAAATGCTCACGCGGTTTTAACCTCACTAAAGCACCGACGCAGGAGCGGCTGCCGCAGCTCGATCGCTCCTCGTGGCTCACAGAGCAATCTATTGAGAGCCCTGACAGGAAATTGGATGTTAGTCAGCGCACAGGGATAAGGACAGGGCTCCTAATTCAACATCGCTTTTCGTATGTAACTCATCAGAAGAGGAGCAGAAGGGACCCACATTTGTCAGACAAAATGCAAATAAAACGTGGCATATTCCTCAGATGGCATTTCGAAATCCTGTGGGTTGAACACAAACTCAGCAGGCATCCCTCAGGTACCGCTGTAGGAAGTAATCCCTCTGCAGCCATAAAACTCTACATGGGATGCTTTGCTTTAGAAGAGAGTTGTTATTTCCTCAGGAGTGCTGGTGATGTGTCCCCGCTCAGCTCTGGACAAGCGCTGTTTCTCAGCCGCTGTTTTCATGGCTGGAAGCAGAGCGATGGCAAGCAGTGGCAAGCTGTTCTACCAAAACAGCATCAGCACTCTGCAGCTTGCTCCTCACATTAGGCAGGCAGAAGACTAAATAATTATTTCACTGCCAGCTTCTTTAGCCCAGATTTTTAATCATCATTTAAAGCTTAAAGGAGTCTCTGAGTGCTTCCTTCCAGCAGCAGCTCCAGCCTGTGCTGTGTCTCCTGCCCTATCATACGTCTCCCAGCACCGCCTTGCCAGCTCTGATTTGGGAAGAACAAGTCTGTTCCTTGGCTTCCCCATCCCATTCCTTCTCCTTCACAAAGTGACACAGCTGACAGCCACTCGTTTCAATATTGAAATGAGTTTCTCTGCTGAGAAGCAGCTTTGTAAAAGTAACACCAGAAAGTTTTTGTGTTTGTTGTTTCAACTGGCGTAAAGTCATAGAATCATAGAACCGCTCAGGTTGGAGAAGCCCTCTCAGCTTCCCCAGCCCACCCCCCCATGCCCACTGCCCACGTCCCTCAGTGCCACATCCCCACGGCTCAGGAACACCCCCAGGGACAGTGATCCCCCACCCCCTGGGCAGATGTGCAGTGCTGACCACTGTCCTTATGCTCAGATTTAAATAGATGAATGGTTTTAAAAACAGCTTTCAGGGATAGGAATTGAGCCTTGTTTGCACTCAGAAGCGACCTGCCTGTGACTGAGCATTGCTGCTGGTGACAACTTCACAACCCGGTGCGCGCTGCTCCACCCTCAGCTCGCTGCCCAACGCTTCCAGCAGCACTGGAGCCCCCAGCAGCCCCTCCCTCCACCTCCCTTCAGCACTGGCTTTCCCACCCCCTCCCCAGCAGCAGAGCACTGCGTATTTCATGAACCACAGGGACTGATCTGCAGATTTCCTAGTGAGAGTTTCTCAGTGCCTTTCCCTGCTTTGCCACTGACAGCTCTTGCAGAAGCTCCTGATGGGTACTAATTAATTAGGATCTCACATGGACAATTCCCTTTTTTTTTGTTTTTAATGACACCTGCCAAAACCAAGCGGGAGGGGGGCGAGGTGGGCCCAAAGGTCCCCTCCAACCCAAAGCATTCTGTGGTTCTGTGGGAGCAGGGGGTGCGAGGTCAGGCACAGGGAACCGGGGCTCTGCCAGCACACAGCAGAGAGATCTCTGCACATCGGGCCCTATGATTGCACTGCAGATGGACAAAATTAACTCCTGTTGCTGGGGGAGAACAGGATGGAGGATGGAGTAGAAACCTGCATTTTAATGAGGTCTTCTGCAACAGGGAATGCAGGAAGTGGAATATCCACAGCAGAAACACACCCTGGGTAACGGTTGGAAGCACACACTGTTCCATTTTGGACTTTTAAATCTAACAGGTTTCTTGAGCTGAGGGCAGCCTACCTGCACCCCACCTGCACCCCACCTGCATCCCACCTGCACCCCACCTGCACCCCACCTGCATCCCACCTGCACCCCACCTGCATCCCACCTGCACCCCACCTGCACCCCACCTGCACCCCACCTGCACCCCACCTGCACCCTGCCACCACTGTGCCGCACATTGGAGCTGCTCCATGCGCCCAGCCCTGGGCCCTGGCTCTCCTTTGCTCACAGAACACTCAGAGTCATAAGGAAAAAGCTTTTATAATCAGCAGATGTGATTCACCACCAGATAATGCTTTTAGCTGTCAGGTTGCTCTGGGGCAGGGGTGTTTCGTTCACTCTCTTCACCCTCATCCTGCATAGGGCAGGAGTTCCCAATGCTACAGGGCTCCTTCCTCTGTCCCAAACCATCCTCAGCTGTGACCGCAGGGTAGGGGGGAGCCGTGACACAAAGTCACATCCTGCACTGCAGCTCTGCCCTCCCCGTGTCCCATCCCAGCAAGCTGCAAGGCGCTGCTCCATGCAGTTTCCCAGTGTGAGTAACAGCTTGGGGCCAACGTTCCCCCCAGGGAGCTGCAGGCAGGGCAGCACGGGCCGGCACACTGCGTGCAGTCAGCCAGACCCCCACTCAATGCTGGCACCAACAACGAACATCCTTGTGACACTGGTAGAAGGCCTTGTTTCGGTTTCAGCTGGAAACTATCACTGTAAATGATCACAGGATCACAGAATGATTGATGTTCCAGAAGCGAAAGCGCCGGCAGTGAAAGCTGCATTCAGAAATTAGTTTGCAGTTTATGCAAGCGGAAAAGAAAAACACGGGGCCTGTTTTACACAAACTGGGAGAACTGAGGCTGGTGAGACGGAGCGTGACTCAACGACAGACGACAAACTGCAGCTGTAAAAATGGGAACCCATTCCTCACTGCTTCACACATCAATCGCGCTAAAAATGGTGTTTGATTGTGGCTGCAAATGACCTGTAAAAGGAATGGCAACACGCTCCATTCATTTTCTTAGATAAATGAACTATACTGCTGAATGCTCTTCAAAATTAATTTGCAAGAGGTGAATGTTGGACTTAATACGTACTCCTGAAGCTGCACGTGGCTCCTCCTAATTGCTTTTCCTGCTTAAACTGAAAAGGCCTTTCCTTGCCATGGAACCATGGCAAAAAAGTGCAGAGGAAAAAGCTGCACAGTGCCCCATTTGCTGGCAGTGGTACACGAGAGGAACTGACACAGAATTCTTTGCAGCAAAGGCAGAGGTGGATCAGGAGGAGCCCAGCTGCCCCAGGAGCAGCCATCTCACAACGTGCCTGAGCCCAGGCAGCTGCTGCTGCTGTCACAACCTGCAATGGACAGATGGGATTCTGCTCCTGCATGAAGTGAGTGCGTTGACTGCCCTGCAAAAACGGGAGGGTGCTGCACACAGAATAAAATCCCTGCAATCTGATGTGGCACAGGAGGCACTTGGCTCTGTTAAACAAAAGCTGACCTGAAGCTGAGAGTAACGGTGAGAAAAAGCTGCCCCAGCTCTGCCCAGCTTCCCAAACTCTCTCTGTCTGAGGCTCCCCGGGCAGCACAGGGGTAGCAGATGAGGGGTGCAGGACGTGTGGCTTCAGGCTGGACACGGATGGGAAGGAAGGCTGAGAGTAGCAAAGGCCCCTTTGGTGGAGAGGGAATGCCAGAGGCAGCTTTACAAACAGACACACACTGCTGTGCTCAGGGCCCTGCCTCACCTGCACCATGGGAGCACAGGGACTGGAGGCATAGCCTGAAATTGCTTTAGGAAAGGCACCAGGGGTTAATTTGCTTGTTCATACACTAATTATACATCCCACGTTTTCTTTTCCTGACATACCATAACACTTATGGAGTTTTTATGGAGCACCACTTGCTCTGGCCATCAGGAAATCGAGTGACACGGATGGCAGTGAGGCATCCAGGACAGGCTGGGCTCCCAGAGATAGAAATCCCTGGGCAGCTCCTACTGCTATCCCCTCACCTCTGTGCAGAGAGCACCTTCTGCCTCCAGCTCTGAGCCACACCAGCACTGCACGGGGGGACAGGATCTTCTGCCTTCCCCGGTGCCCATCCCAGGAAAGCCCCCAGGGCTCACCCCATGAACTGCTACCTTGCTAAGATCTGTTCCTGTCCATGGTTAGTGGATGAGTGCTTGCTAACAGTGGTCAATGATAAAATCAATGTAAATTTCTATTTCTCAAGAAAGATGTTCAAACACAACCAGAAAACTTTGCAGGAAGTGAAATTAGAAGGACTCAAAGCTTGTGATGAACCATGGCTTTATTATTCTGGTCTACAGTGAGCTGCACTGCACTGCTCACTTCCCAGCTGAGAGAGCAGCAGCAGGCAGGGAAGTGTTCCTCCAGGCAAAGAGGGCACGGCTGTACTGCAGCAGCAGTGACAAAACTGTCTCTCAAGTAATCCCAGTGCCTTCCCATCCCTGGTAGAGCAGAGCAGGTGGCTGAAGCACAAAAATCTGGGTCGTCTACCGAAAATTCAGCTGCAGCACAAAGAATCCCTGCGGAGTGGAGGGGAGGGAGGAGGGCAGCAGAGCTCTGCCCATCTCATGGCCTCACCAGGTGCCAAATCTGCAGGACAGAGCACAGAGCAGAGCCCACACGCAGGGCAGTGCACAGCTCACTCCCAGCACGTTGAGGCTGTGCCACATCAGGTTCACCAGCAGCAGGGAATTTCTTCCTTCAGGTGCATTCTAAGGTTAGCATCCTCCTGGCTGCTAACTGCAGCTTTGTGTCACTCTTGCTGCCACCTTCCAGAGCGCAGCTCGTTCCAGCTGAGCAGCCACAAGTCAGCTTTCATGGCACCTGCCACAGGGCCGCTGCACCCTACAGCCTCCTTTTCAAGACTTGAGGCTTTTCCTTCAGTCCTGCTTCCAAGCAGTAAGGAGCTCTGGTCATTGGCCTCCTACAGAGTGTGCTTTTTGCAGCAGTACCTTACGTTTGTCACATTCGGCACCCAGTAAGAGCCAAATGAGCAGCTGGTTTGAGAAGGAGCAGCAGGGGCTTTCTGCAAATATGTCCTTGCTTTGGTCCCTTTTGCTCCACAGGATTTCCTATCACTAACACATGGTCACGCTTCTACTATTTATTGTTGTTGATGAATTTTGCCCTTTTGTTTTTCATTGCCTAAGTGAGTTTCACATAAATTTAGCTTTGGAATAGACAATATTTTCATCTGTCACAGCTTTCCAAAATAGTTCTTTGAAAAAGTATGTATACAAAAATATTTCCCAACTATGAAGTAGAAAAAATAGATTTGGCTTGCGAACCTGCGGCTTTGTTTACCTGCATATCCCAGAAGGTGCCACTGGGATGCAGGACCTCATCCTCCTCACAGCCGAAGCCCTTTGGCTGAGCTCAGCAGGGCTCCTGGGGACAACCTGACTTCCTCACATCCACACAGACAGGCGAGCTCGCTGCAGATAAAACACAGGATTTCTGGATCAAGTTACTGCCATTTCTGCTGGGGGTTCTTATGGAATAGGTTTGGAAGAAGTGTTAGCTCTACTGCAATACCATTCGTACCAGAATCTTGTGTTCAGCATCAATAATATTTCACTTCCAGGCACTCCACGTTAGCCAGGTAACACCTCACAGTGATGGGGCCACAGGAATTGTAATTCCCCTCCTCTTCGTGCAGCCCTCAGCCACAGGAACAGCCGCCTCTCCTTTATACACAGTGGCTGTTCAGCACATGCCTCCAACCTCACAGCCCCTCTCTTACAGCTCTTTGATGCTTCTGCTTTAAAAGAGACTTTACTTTAAAAGAGACAACAGGAGAACAGCCACAAGTTTGCCTCCATTGGTCACAGCCTTCCTTCCAATAACTGAACTGCAGGGCTCTGACCGCTCTTTCATTTGGGCCATCTGTGTATCTGCAGGCTCCATTCACTGCAGAACATCAGGGTGTGAGGGGAGAGGGGGCCTCACAACCCTCCGTGGTGCTGTGCTTGGCACACTTGTTTCCTACCCGTGGTTCAGGTGCACATCAGTGCCCCATAACCAAGCAGTACAAGAGTCTGGTGGCTGCAGCACATCCAGATGGGCTCAGCCTGCTGCATTCAACCCTAACCCATCCCCAGTGACACACCAAGTATGAGTTTCTCTCCCAAACAAGATCTGAGCACGTTCCACATCATCTCCTCGCTAACACTGTGGATGAGGTCTCTCTGTCTTGGGCTCCCCACACAACACCTGGAACAAGAGCAAGCTCACTCAAGGTCTGCCAACACGTACGAAGAGATACTTTACTCCTGAATGGAGAGACACACATACTTGGGTCTGCATGGCCAATAGAAAACCTTTGAATATATTTATATATAAATTATATTTTAAAAGGCCCCACATTTGAAAATTAGGCCGAGAAGGAGAATTTCTTCCTACTAAAATCCTGTCACTCAAGCACAGGATCAGCTACCCAGCCTTCCTAAAAGAAGTGAAGAGAGGGAAAAACAGGGCACATACCTACACTTAGAAAGCCATAAAGAGCATCAGATTAAGGCGTGAGGGCTTAACAGCTGTTCTCTGTGGTCTCTTGCACCTTGGCAGCAGTCATCCGAAACTGGGGCACGTATGGCACAATGGCTTTAATGCTGCTCTGGAGAAATGCATTTAAATTAGGAGGTGCATTCTGAAGAAACCCCACGCCTCTGAGCAGATCAGCTGTATGGAAATGGCACATCAGTCTGGAACTTTCTGTTAAAAAAATGTCGTGTTCTCTTTTGTCCAGTGATGTTACCCCCAGGTAACAGAGACCTCGCTCGGGACTCCCTCCATCTGTGAAAGCATCATCCTGATCTGAAGGCTCTGAAAATCCCTCTGAAGAGATAAGGGAAAGGGTCTTGCAGGGCCGGCTGCCAGGCTGCTCAGGCAGCAGGAGGAACTCCTCATTTCCCAGCGCCCAGGAGCGACCTGAGCAAGCACCTGCAGCCAAGGGCTCTTCAGCTAGCAAACACCTATCAAAACCACTTCTGGGATTCTTCTTCTGTCCGTAAAGCCCACCTGATCCAGAGTTACTGATAACAGTGGCGTATTTAACGTTGGACTGAGTTGTTTCTGCAGTGATCGGGGCACTGGGGGGGCACTCCGGGAAGCTGCGACCACTGAAATGGCTGCTGGGACACGCGGAGTCGTGCTCAGAGTCTGCAGGTTTTGTGAACGTGGAACCAATTGCTAAGAAATCTTGCGTGTCGTCTTGTTTCAAAGCTTTAGTAACGCTGATGTCTTCCAGCACTATTTCTGGTTCCAGAAGAAGAGGCTCAAATGACATTGCTTCAGGGTGCTTGACAAAAAGATGCTCAAACGTTTCAGGCTGGAAGAAAAGAAACAGCTTAAATGTTCATCTGCTGCTTAACAGCTCTATTGCAGCACGAAGCAACAGATTTCACGAATCACAGGCAAAATCCCCCCAGCTTTAGTAAGAGCACATCACTGACAGTCCCTCAAACACACCTCCTCCTTCTTCATGCATGGCTACTGGGGAAAGTTGGGGAGAGTCAAAGCATGGGCTGCACCAGAGCAGCAGGGCAGCAGCCACTGAGGCTGAAACACAGCAGCAGAGCAGCCCCCTTTGCCTCAGGGTTAATAAATGTGCTTTGTAAGACAAAGGCCTTGTGCCCTTAGATTTTCTTGACTTTTCATTTTGATTACTGAAACAGTCTGAGATCACAGATGTGCCAACTAAAATAACTTCTGCAGCTAAGGCTGGATTATCTAGGGTCAAATTTGGGCTTTCTGTAGTGTTCTGAGAGCATTCCCATGTGAGTGCCAGCTGTACGTCTGAACTGCACAAAGAGAAACATTCATTGTGGAGGAATGTACACTTCCCTACTCCCTAATATACACACATATAACATAGAGCAGCACAAACTGAACAAAACGGGAACTTCCAGCTACAAAGGAGAATTCGCTTGAGAAAAAGATATATTTCCTAAGGAATTCAAGACAAAACAAACAGATAAAAACAGATTTCATGTGCGTTAACAAACCGTATTTTATAGCAGGAGAGCTGCCAGCACAGCAAGGAACGCGTCAAAATACTCAGAGCGCTCTGCAGCGATGGACCAGAGAGCAGCAACTCGCACGGCTGGGGCTGCTGCCCCCCCATGGCACAGCCTGCCAGCAGCGCCTGCCCTCACTGCTGCCCCCCTGCTGCCCCTGCCCTGAACAGACACTTCATTGACTCAGCAAATAACGTGATCTTGCCTGATTTTGCCACACGTGTAGACTCAGTCCTGCAAGCCTTCACTTTTTGCCTATCTTAAAGTGCGATTTTAATCCCTTGCTACAATCAGCAATAAAATTGTGATAAAACAAGACTCCATAAATGCAGTTCAGGAGCACCAAATAGCAGCGTCCAGTGTTGAACACCCAAAGTAATGGTCTGATGTTGACTGAAGGACTTAGTATTGGTATATGCCAAGACAAAAGAAGAGTTCTACATCAAAGGCCTTCAGAAAGACGCCAGAATTTTCCAGCAGTGGCACATGGGCTGTTTATGTAGTCAGTGGTTGTTGTAGCTAAGCAAGAACACCATCCTGCGCTGTACGTTGCTTTCTCTAGTGGAAATTGCACGCGCACATCCAAGTGCAGAACGGGGCTCTGGCCACACTGCTGCAAGGAATGTTTCAGCCTCAGATATCATGAAATGAGCAGGAGATGAGCGTGCCCACCTGAGGCCAGGCCCCGTGCACTTCACTCTAAGCAGTATCTTGCAGTCAGACTGAGAGCGGTGCGAAGGAGGCGTGCTTTCTACTGCAGAATGAGCTGTCAAACATCATGTCCAACAGCAACTTCTTGCATACTGGTATGCATCATTTCCTTCCCGTTAATTATGGAGCAAGGGATATGAATATGGAACAGGAATGACTTCACCCTCCCTGGTTAAAACATCACCAGCTTCATTTCAGCTCCACCAGTCGAGTAAGGAGAATCATTTCCAGTGTCCCAAACCCAACATCCACCTGAGATAGTGAGCATTGCCACAAGTTCCTCTCGTAATAAATGCAAAGATTAAACAGACAAAACACAGGTGTGCGGCTGCAACTGATCCTCCTGGCACTTTGCTCTTGTTTTCTCATAGAGCCCAACCCTTCCCAGGGTGCAGCCATGGAGGCAGACATGTCAGACTGCTCTGGGACCTAACAGCCTGTGTAAAGAAGACACGCTGAGCCCTGCAGAGCAAGGCAGAGGCACAGGGACTGCTGCTATGAGGCTGGAGAAAACCCTCTGCATCTTCCCCAGCAGAACGAACTCCAAAAGCTTTACTTAACACTCAATCACGCAGTGTGGTGCATCAGAGAAGTACTTTAGCACGTTAAAAAGCTACAAAAAATAATGTCAAAATCAAGATGCAAGGCTAAGTGCACGTTACGTTAGGCAGGAACTGCTCTACCATCACCTGAAGCAGACTGTGCTCAGGGATTTCTGCTTGCTTGTTCCTAACGTTAGAGATGATTCAGACATCTGCACTGATACAGTGCTTGTTTGCTAACGAATAAAGCAGCCATATAAATAGCATGTACATTGGAACCTTCAGGGAAAAAAACAATCAAGCAAGTGGAAAAAAAACCAACCAAGACACGACATGCATTCAATATCTGCATTCTCTGAGCTGCTGCTGCACCAGGGGCACATCAAAACTTCAGAAGATCTTAACAGGAGAGCCTTGTACAAGTGACAAGCCACGTTCTGGTCTGTAACATGGCACCTGCTCCTAATTCTTGCAAGGGTATTTTGGATTTTTGACAGAGCTACTTCTACGATTCATTATAATTAAGCAAATGAGCATCATTAGGTGTCTTTGTTTCCTGTCTTCTGGATGTAAATAGAAAAACCTTCTAACCCTAGGAAGCCTGGATGGCCCAAAGGTTCAAGCAGGCAGTGACCATGATTAGGCTTGAAAGAATGTCCATCCTCTGCTGAAATGAAATGAGAAAGGAAACCTCCCCTGGGAATGCAGCTAAAATCCCCGCTAGGCGCTCTGTCTTTCAGAAATAACAGACCTAATTCAGATCACTGTCTCAATGACTGTACATTGTCAGCTCCCAGGACCACGAGAAACTCCACCTCCTGGTGCAAACAGGCTGTGTCCACATAAAGGCTCTCACTGGTCGCAGCTCATTGCATCACAGCTCTTGATTCACATGGTAGATGGAGAGGCAGTTTATTCCAGCAAAGCACACAGCTACAGGCACTCATCAGTACAGGAGCATTACACCGATGGGACACGTTTGGATTCTACAACTGCTGTGTTACATTCAAGAGACACTGGTCTCTGGTCCTGCCACATTTGGGGTGCTGGCTTTCTACAGCTGAAAGAACAGCTGTATCACCAACTTGAGAGGCTCCAGGCGCTTGGTTCAGCCATCCAGGCACGCTGTAGACTGACCAACACACAGAGCTCAGTGCTGAGCTGCCAGCCCTGACCACAGCGTGGGGGGCAGCGGCACCAGGGAGAGACTTACCTGCTGAAAATCAACTCCTTGTGCCCATGAGCAATTCTTGGGGTTCGGAACATCTTCCCAGAGCAGCTTCTTCATTCTGAAAGATGAGGTAAGTTCTGGAGTTAGTCCTGCACTCATATATTCTGTACCGCTGTTACTCACCTTTGCTACGTCAGAAAAGGAACATGTGACATTTTATTTATCCAGAACACTATGACCATGCAACAATCATCTGGGATAGTCTAGAAGGTCAAAGTTAAATGGAAAAATTAAGAAGTGACACGGCAGCTGGCAGTTTCATGAATTATGAAATGTACAGGCAGCCTTTGCTGAACTGCTGGGCCCCAACCCACCCTCCACAAAACTCAAATGGACTTTTTTTGGAATTGGCTTTTCCTTCAGACTTCAGTTGGTAAGGAGAATTAAATCTGCAGCACAGAGCGCAATACAGATTCAAAGCACCCATCAGCTTGCTCACAAAACACTGCAGAAGCAAGCAGTGTGGGATACAGGCCAACAGGGTGCCTTCCACTGAGGAAGGACACCAGCTGTGACAGGCATTACTCCGACTGGGTAACAAGGCATTCCAGTTCTTGGTGCAACATCTAGGATGCCTTACACTGCATCTCAAAAATAAAAATGACAAAAGCAATCCCAGCTTTCCTCATACGGACGCTGCCCACCAGCTGAGACCCAGCAAAGCTGCTCTGCCTTCCAAAGGGATTTGATGAGGCCAAATTTACCTGCGGTGGGAAGCCAGCAGCGCTCCAAGCAGCAGCACGGAGGTTGAAATAACTATTGGCAGAACCGTGTGAAGGCTGGAAGTGGTCTGAGCAGCGTATCCATCTGGAAGTAAGAGGAAGGTAGGAAACACCACGGTGAAATCATCTGTCTGTGAACAGTTTATAAAAGGCAAGTAACGGCCACTTACATCACCAGGAGAAGCAACAGCCTAAGCAAAAGAAATCTGGTAACAGTTTTATCACACATCAACCAATGTTTACCTTGAGAACAAACAGACAGAAAGGAGAGAATTATTCTAAAGACTGAGGTGACTCCTCTTGCCAGTGGGCATCCCTTGCTATTGGAAATTAGAGCATATAAACAGTCCGTAACTGCAAGATTAAGAACCTAGGACCTCTGCTACCAGTTAGATATATGGAAATTCAGTTGCCTCACTCAATTCACTCTACAAAGAGTTTCCACTTTAAAGAAACTGAAATCCAAAGCACTGTTTTTAGACGTATTAAAATCACTTCATTTTTTTTCTGATAAGACACAGACTTCCACTTCTTACTACCAAGCTCCTACTTCATGAACCACGCAGAAGAGAGACGCTGCACTCACCTTTGGTGAACTGGTCCGTGGCTCTGGATTTGCCAACTCCTGCAGCAAACACGGGGTACAGGCTGAACCGGTACTTCTCAATCAGAATGAAGTGATCTGGAAGGAAGAAGTCAGCCTTCTGAACATAAACTATCACCCTGCTATGAAACAAGGGCCTCCAGAGAGGTCGCACATCAGAGCCAGGCCACAGACAGGAATGAGGAAAGCTGCCTTTTATAGGTATGCACTGTAATATCAAAAGATTATTAATACTTACTGCATAGTCTAGCAGATTTTTTTCCATGGAATTAACACTTATACACAACTACATTTCCAAGATTAAAGCAAGTAATGCAGATGGAATTAATTAACACATTAACTTAGGTAACTAGCTGGTATGGTCAACATTCCAGAGCTAGTTTTATTGTGCTGCCAAAAAATGAATGCACATCTCAGCTTCATTCTTCATCAGTTTCCATGAAGAAAGCAACAGTCAGTCCTCTCACGATAATCAGAATTGCTGTATTGCTCCTTACCATAAAATCAGAAATGGAGAGATGGGAAGAGAGGAATGTGAGAGCTCAGGGATGCTACATTCTCCTATTCCGTATCAATTAACATAATGCATTCCATTTTCAAGCACACACTCACCATAAATATAGTATTTACTAGCATTTGGAGGAACTCGCACCCATTTCATCTCCTCTTCTTTGTTAAGGTTTCTCCACTCAATAATTAAAGATGTTATCACATATAATTGAGGTGAAAGCGTCCAAGTCAAAATCACACACGTGCTGTTCACTGGGTAAGCAATGAGAGACTGCACTGCATTCACTGCCAAAGCAAGGACAGAACAGCTGTGAGAGACGAGGACTCCAACAGAGGTGAGAGCTGGCTCAGCAGAGCTGCTGCTGCACCATACATGCACACAAATGACCACTACAGTTTCAGAGCTTCATTTTAGTTTTATCATCATACAGTACAGCCTGATCTGCAGTTCACGTAAGCAAATGTATTTCTCTAAGCCAGTGAAGCTTGGTCTACACCGAGTCCTGAGCACTAAACAGACCAAGCTGCTCACCAACCAAATGTCTGTGCTGTCACGTGTACCTCCTCCATCACCACTCCTTAACGAAGAAATCATCAACAAACTGACCTGAGCTACGAAAACACACACTGAGAGTCTACAAGCTAAATCCTATCTAATCCCCCTACACAACACAGCCAGACCATAATCCAGGCAGGCAAATGCTTCCCACTTCATCTGCTACCAACTATGAGCCTCCACCCTACGCGCAGAGTCAGAAAGAATTTGACCCATAAAAACACGTCTAAAAAGGCATTGCTGCGGAAAAGGTCCGTGAATAAACTGCAGAAATGTTTCCACAGAACACATTAGCATATGAATGTTACCCAATTTAAGATTTAAAATTCCAGTAGTCTTTATTTTATTAATGAAGCACAGCATGGCTCAACCTCTGAGAAGGCGGCTCAGGAAGGAGGGCTGCACCTCTTCCCAGCCAGGGAAACGAGATCACATCTCATTCTGGAAACAATAAAACATTCCCCTGCAAGAATGCTGGGCATTCCCAAGACAAAGCAGACGAAAGATCAGTTCCACAGCATGATTTCATTTTTGTTTGGCTAATTACTTTCTGTTCTGTTACTGGAGGGGAGACATTCCCAGGTAAGATTCCCGGGTGATGGAAATGTCACTTTTCAGATAGCTTTACTGTGAGATGCAGAATCTGTTTCCATTCGTGACTGAAACAACTGCTTCTTTTTGTTTTTTCTCCCCAACAAAGGGAATTTCATTACAAAGCAAGCTTTGCCTAAAAGCATCCCAAGGATCCCTAGCATATTTCACATCTCAAAACGGTACCTAACGGATGTGCTTACCTGTGCTCATTTGTCGTGATAAAGTTAAATTAAAATTAACCGAAGAAGCTCCAATTGAATTCACAGCTAGGATTGTAACGGTGTGTGTGTGTTCAGTCCATGGAAATGAGGAGGTGGTGCCTCTGTCGACATATTCTGACCACGAGGTGTTTTCTGATGTCTGATGCTTTATAACGTACCGGCTCACGCTGCACAGCGAGTGATTCTTCATCAGCGGCTGTGGCAAACATTGATGTCAATCAATTTCCCAGACTTCGGTTGCAAAAGAAAGCGTTTGGGTACAAGTGTCAGCATCCCAGTTTTAAGAAAGCACGACCCAAGAAAGATGCTCTATATTCTGTTTCCTTAAGAAAAGACACCACTGTCCACCCACAGACCTGACTTCCTCTCTGCCCCATCCCTGCAGGCATCCAAGGCCAGGCTGGATGTGGCTCTGGGCAGCCTGGGCTGCTGGTTGGTGACCTGCACACAGCAGGGGGTTGGGACTGATGAGCGTTGTCCTCCTTTGCAACCCAGGCCATGCTGTGATTCTATGATATGATTCTGATAGCCCTACTTGCTATCTCTCCAGTGAAAGAGTGCACAAGGAAACACAAAGTTTCAGATTCCAAAAAAAATTTGCTGCTTGATGTTGGTATTTTTTCAGGATTGAAAAAAAAAAAAAAACCCACAAAAAAAACACAAAAAAAAACAGGACAGATGATTATTTTCACACACAACATCACTGCAAGGACAAGCAGGAGTGGCCAGTTGTTTCTGTACTCCTTTCCTCTATCCTGCTTTAACCTTTGAAGGTAGCCTTGCCAAGTCTATATGCCGTTGCAGCAGTGTTTGCACAGGCAGCTGTCTGGGAGTCAGTGGCACATTCTGCTCTGAGATCTCAGCAAAACTTGGCAGTCAAAAACTGCATCTCTCATTCCCTTACAGTACTTGATTCCATGTTGCCTTTTTTTTTTCCTCCCAAGAATTAGAACAAATTGCATGTGATTTCACACCATTTGTGTAACTAACACTGAACACGCAGGCTGACACGAACACACAGCACAGCACTGCCTGCACAGGGAAGCACGTGCTCACCACCCTCCTCCTTGGGCAGTAACAGCAGTGCTTTTGGATCAGACCTCTTTCAAAGCGAAGGATCAAAACGCAACCACTCTCACCTGCCACAGGAGCGTCACGTTCTTCTGCCCCGTTGCTGGATCTTCAGTGATAGTTCTCCAAAACTCAGGGCCATGTAAGGGAGCTGCAACATCACAGTTTTGAAAGGACAGCGTCACATCTCAGCCTGAAACTGGACACACCACCTGAGCACAGCCTGCAGGCACATCTACCTTGGATATCTTTGACAGCTGCATAGGCTGATCTGCTCCAGTTGCTCCAGTAGCCCAAACCATCCAGGGCTCTGCAGCGGATCTGAACAATATATTCAACACAAAGCTGCACTTCTATCACAGCTGATCTTGTTGATACACTTAGAACTTCATACAGCTGTAACAGAAGTCAAAATACTGAAAGTAAGAACAAAGGGTTGTTTCAGCACGTGTCACAATCAAGACTCTTGAAAACAAATCCAACAGGAGAGAGGCCTACTCAGTAACATCCCCTTGCCAGATAATGCAAATACTCAGAGCTGTGATTCACTGCACACAACCAACTCCATCAACACCTGCTAGCTGACAGGCAACATGACAGCACCGCAGCAGTTTGTGCTTTGCTCCGGATTGAAAGAGACAGTACCTCCCATGTCAGCTCTTCCTCGTTCACTGCATACCGGATCTGAAACTTGAGGTCATCATTTGTAAACACAGGGTTTGCCCAGCTCACGTTCAGCAGCCCATCATTTCTGGTGATCTCTGCTTTAACGTTGGAGGGAGGAAGTGGCTTCACTAGAAAACGCAAAGGAAGAACAGACGACTGTAACATCACCACTGACAGTTGTCATTCAGTGAAGTCATCGCTGCATGCCTTCCTCTGACCCAAGGGCAGCAGGAAGCACTGCAGCCTCTGCTACTCCAAGTGAAGCTGGGAGAGCACCAGACTCCAGACACCACAACACCAACCTGCAGCACAGGCAGCCTGCTGCTCACTGCAGACAGAGAGCTTCTGGCTGAGAAGGGGGAAATTAAGTCCATCTTTGACCCAAATTAAAATCATCAAAAATCTTAAGCTGATATATCAAAGTTTCTTATGACATCACATTATTTTTTTTTTTTTTTTTTGAACTCATGGGGAAGTTTCAGTAGGTTTCATTTGAATTTAAACCGCTGTGTCAGAAAGCCCCAGTTAGTTAACAAAGTCAAGTTAGAATAAATGTGTTATGACCAGGGAGAAGGCGAGAGAAAAAAGCAAATAAATGACAGAAACTTCAAGTATGTTTTAAATTCTGGGTGAGGTGAGAACAAATAGGTTTTGTTTTGCTCACTCTAATTAAAATCTGAAATGCAAGGCACAGTTTGGTTTATCTCATGTGCTTTATGTGCCTGTACCTCTCCACTCCCATAAAATATGCACTCTATTCTACTTTATTTCATGTAGCACTTTGTGGTCTATCTGGAGTACAGAAGGAACCAGCTATTGCAAACACTAAATCTGGGTGGAAAAGTGATACTTCCTCTCTGTAGATGGATGTAGAAAGTCTTTTTGCAGAAGTCACACAAAGCCAAAGCTGCACTGTGTTCCTTCTGCATATGTTCTCATTTGTGCCCAAAGCAATGCAGCGTCCAACGAACGCTCTGAGTCACAGACCCAGAAACAAGACTTGCTTTGCACATTTTGCAGTGTTTGAAAACACTCAAGCACTGTTTCTGCCTCTCTTTTACACAAATTTCAGTTCTCTGTGTGTCACAAAACAAACTTTGCAAAAGCATGCAAGAACATAAACAGCTCCTATGCTTTTAAACAGGAACGTGCTGTCATGCTACACTGCATCAAAGCACAACCTTCAGAGAAGCACGGTATGGCTGGGGCTGGGGGCACCTCTGGCTCCATCCAACCCACGTCATTCCCCAGCAGGGCCCCCAGAGCTGTGGGTTTGGAGATCCCACAGCGTCCCCCTGCTCTCTGCTCCCTGTGCCAGCACTCCAGCACTGCCAGCACAGCGTGCTGCCTGGTGGCACAGAGAGCTGCTGGGCTCCACTCTGTGCCCAGCCCTGTGGGTCTGCACTGGCATCCATGCCTAAAGCCTGGCTCTGTTCTGCCTGCACGTCCCTTCGGGTTATTATGGACTGGTTATTATGGACTCAAAGCCTCCTGTTCTCCGGGTTGAGCAGACCCAGCTCTCCCAGCCCCTCCCTCAGAGGAGGGACCAGAAACAAGTAACTAACCAAGAATCTTAAAAATCAGACTGTCTTTCACCAAACTACTTTTTTTTCCTTCTTCTTCTGGACGTCTTTGCAAAACACTCAAAAGGATAAACATACACAACTAAACGTGGCATTTTATAGGTCCCAGCTACAGTCACGGCCTGCTCCTGTGCCAAGCAAAATCTATGGAAATAACATTCAATCCAGTGTTTTTTTTAGAAGACAACAGCAAAGTTCTTGAGTGTTTATGTTCTTTCCACAATATAATTTATTTAAAATGCTATGAAGTACTTCACCTATACCATATAAGGCCTGAAATCCAAGGTCACAAGCTCAGAAAGACGTGCAGAAATCTAGACTTACCCACATCTGCTGGAACGACACACGTTGGTGAGGATTCAAGTGTTCCCAGCGAGTGCTTAAACTCAATCCACATGGTATATCCAGATAAAAGAAAAACAGGCTGAAATGTGCACTCGTAAGAATGATTCCTCTGGAAATGGCATTCTTTCACCTCTGATTCTGGAGGAGCACTTGGAAAGTTAGAACAATAAATTTTGCTCCTTAAAAGAGGAAAAACATTCAGTTAATGCGCTGCAACAATAAGCTGCTCATGGCATCAGTCATAGAGGAGGTAATTAAAACAAATGTTATCACTGGAACTGTGTGACTGTTTTAATGATTATTTGGACAGACCTTGAACTTGACTCTGCACTGAATGGAGAAATAACACAGCAGTGTTCCTTAAAGCTTTGGCTCTTAGCCTGGAGGAAAAGTAGGACGTAGAAAGCTCATCCCAGTGCAAAATCTTTTGATAACAGACTGACAGCAGGAAGAAAGAGGTACAAAAAGAGCAGGCATCTCCAAACACTGATAAATCATGTTACTCTAGAGGTATTTAGAGGCAAGGCAGCCAGGAACATGACTTGCCAAACACCAACCGATGTCCACAGCACAGGAGCCCAATCAGACATGAACAGTGAAGTCTCCAGGAGACTGAAATCCCATACGAGTATTAATCCTGGAGGGTGCTATCAAAATCCCACAGGCAGTCAATATCACAGCTGGCAACAGAAGAGAGGAGACCTGGGCTCTGGACAGAATAGCAGTAATGTCTTATGGGAGGTGGGAAGGACAGGCTCCAAATTCTTCCTAAGCATCTGCACGGCTCAGACTTGCAGTAAGAGTCCAGAGAGGGCATTCATTATTCAGCTGGACCACAAAGGTTAGCCTTAGCTGAATCCTTCCTCTTCCTGTCAACACAGCTAATACTGATTAACAGTTGTCTGCTGCTTAGGTTTAGCTTGGCGTTCTGTTTTTCTAGGATGTGATCAGTTCCGTGCTGTTACAGTTGGCAGCACTGACTGTAGAGGAAGACGTAACCAGGAGCCAATGAAAACAAAACACCAACGTGTAGAGCTATCACACCACATCACTGTACAGCATGGGATTTCATCTCTCAAATGGAATCACATCAAGATGAAAAATGGAGCTGCGTGCTCCTGGAAAGCCTCCCATCCATTCCCCATGGCACTTCTTTTCTAAACTCTTGCTCTTTCAGTCTGTGGTATTAACAGAGCAAGCACACACACACCTCAATTAAAACATGAAACAAAACCTCAGCCCAAGAATACTGAAAGAAACATCCCATTCAATACTAGCATTACAGTTGTATCACTGTACAGCGCTCAGTGAAGCAGGACACTGAACGTACAAAATATTATGTAGCATTGGAAAAGAACAGCTAAACCTGAACAGTGACAAAGCAGGAATGAAACCACGGCATGAGCAGCACCGTGTTTGCTTCAGGCTCCCTGCCCAGCACAACACTAATTACATCCCGATTTCTGCAGACAGCCAAAACAAAAGCCACCTCAGGTGTCATGTAGTCACCAGCCCTGCCCCAGAAGTCCCCACCTGCAATCTCACTCAAGCACTCCAGCTACTGCTTTATTCCACAAAACCCTGAGAAATACTCATTTTGGTACAACAAGTCGTTCAGAAATTAAATGCACCTTCACTAGGAAGGGCAGTTCAGCTTTCCAAAGCATTAGGCACTCAGGGCTTGTTTGTGTAAAACCTTCACACATCCATTGCTGCAGAACAGTGAAATGAATGGATTGCTCCAGCCACCACCACCATTACCTTAATTAATTACCTTACCATTCACAAAGGACCAACAGCTCCTTTCTGAACCAAGAATCTTATGAGCAAGATTTTTTTTTTTGCCCTTGTATATTTATATATTATCTGTATGTAGGAGAGACACAGAGCTCCATTCTGACGAGGCTGCCCAGCATCCTGCCCAGCTGAGATCCCAAGGTCTCTTTCCAAGGACAGAGATTTTAGAGCCAATCTGGGCTCCTGCTCCAGTGCTCTGTCAATGAGTGATTTGTTGGGTGGTTTGGTTGGGTTTTTTTGCTACTACTTTTTCACTTCTTTACTGTCTGTAGAAATAAGCAACTAGAAGATCCTATATAACTAATAGGAGCAAATATATCCACGATAAGAGCCAGGTGAACCTGCATTCACTCATACAATGCAAGCAGAAACACTGACTTGAGAAAACCCCAAAAGCTGGGTTCAGTAATTAGTTCAGTTAGATGTAGGTCAGTGTCATAACTGAGTTAATAAAGATCTGTGTTCTCAACTGCATTTTAGAACTGACTTCTGAACGGCACCGACAAGATTCACAAGTGCAGAAGAGGAGGTGAATAAACAATAAAACCCCATCACTGACTCAGATACCCATACCCTCATTTGCACGTACATTCAATACTTCTGCAGCTCCAATTGAGAAGCCTGGCCTACAGGAAGTGAAAATACATTTTGTGTTTACACATTTGTATCATCTATTCCTGGTTCTCTGCTGTCACAGTGTTTTCTGAGTAATGCTTTCCAAACAACACGTGAATTAAAAGCTATACACACCTGTGGTATCTTAACTGCAAGGAGCTCCCCAGGAGCAACGCGTTTGGGTTTGCAGACCATCTGCAAGTCATTTTAGTTAAGTACCCATCAGTTTCACATTTGATATTGATATTCACATCTAATTAAAAACACATTAAAAGTTATTAACAAGATATAATTGTTTACACAAAAAAACATGCATTACAAGTCGTAACTACTTGAAAAAAGCTGACTGGAGTTTAAGATTGACCTTACTATTGAAATGCACCAAAACTGTAATTTAAAATCATCTGGACTCTTACCTACAACATATAATTCAGCGTATCTATGATGGCATTCCCTATTTTGATGGCAACAGTACAATGCGTTATAGAAGAAACTTCCTCTAGGTTTTGTTGCTTTCAAGTTGAAAAGAGTAACTTTGCTTACGCGATCGTTCACAAGCGTATACTGACTTTCTGGGATTTCCTCTGCTAAATTCAGCCACCAAACAATCTTCTTGGACGCTACGCTCTTGGTTTTGTTTTTATAGATGCAATGAAATGAAACGTTAGAACCAACACTGGTCAGTATCTTAGTAGGGAAGTACAGCACTTCAGCTACAAGAAAAGAAAGAAATCCACTGAGATCAGAGTCAGAACAACAAAAACCACAGATCAACAGAAAATTACTACTATCCAGTACATCATCTGCTTCCTCCAGGTTTGTTACTCTGGACTGCTATAGGGCAGAGGAGCAGGAACAGATCCTTGACTGTTTCCTTCCATAACTCATGCTTACAAGCTCTAATAAAAATAACCTCTACTGTCCCTAGGCAAATAGTAATGAACTGATAGAAAACACCAGCACAGTGAGAACCACACACAGAAGCGTAAGTGAAAGACCCAGCTTCTCCCAGGCCTGAAAGCAATAGGGCCAGCTACAAGGGTGTCATGGAGATCACCTTGCAGTCCCCATATCATTTAATGCCAATCTTCTACAAAGGAAAGAGCACAACCTCAGGTAAAGCTACGAGCAGGAGAAGCAGAAGGTTAAGGAGCCTACACGGGAATTCTTGGTCCAGCTCACACGCGGCATACTGCACCTCCCTGGATAATGTTCTCACACACACTGATTCCAAAAAAAAAATGGGAAGATTTACTGTATCCCAGAAGTGTACTTACTGCTCAGGTGACTGCACACCACCTACCTCCCACATTCAGGTTGTACAGCGTGCTCCATTCACTCCAGAACCCCGGACCATAATGATTCTTGCACCGCACTTGAGCAAAGGAGGAAGAATCAAGCAGCGTACTGTCTATGTCTAATGAGGTATTTAAAGCAACTTGAACCACCTGTTGGATTATCAGAAGCTATTATTATTGAACAACAATCCAGGAAAAAGAAAGGAGGAGGGAGAGCAGGGCTGACTCACCTGCCAGCCATTTGGACCTGAGTTTCCAGAGATGTTCACTTCGTAGCGGAGCGGGTACGGCATCGGTACAGGCTCAGACCAGCAGATCTTCACTTGACCTCTCTCTGTCATTTCTAGATGCACATTCAAAGGAGGTTCAGGCTTTACTGCAGACAAATTAACAGACAAGTTGACACTGCCTGTGACCGCTGGCTGTAATGACTTCTATTGATTTGGAAATTTCTTTCTCACTTTAAATTCAGTTTTCAACAGTTGCTCTACAAACGATGTATGAGCGAGCAACGCTGTGTAATATTACTGTGAAAGTTCACCCTGGCACTGCTGCACACTCAGCTATCAGGACAAGCTGCCTGACCTAACGTTTGCCTTAAAATTACAAGTATTTCTTGCCTTGGTCATGCTTCTCCCCAGTAATCAAGTACTAGCTTATCTGACTTGCTGAAGAAAGGGTTGAAAGGGATGGGAGCACTGTACAAAGCCATTTGCTCAGCTCCTTAACGGGCAGGAAATAACATCCTCATATTTTACACACAATTTCTAAATCTTCCCATCCTTCTACCGTGATTATGGCTATGAATAAAAGGCTTCCCACAGAGCTGCATTAAGGCAGAGGGAAAAAGGGGGCTTCAGGAAGTTCCCACAAGGGTACAGAGAGCTCTGTGGAGGAGGAAATAGATGGGCAATTTAAAATGGTGATTGCGATCACATTTGCTCTTCCTTGGACAAAGGCAAGGAACCCAGATCCTACTTTTACCTGTTAATGAGACCTTTTCATATCACTGTGTAAGTACAGTGCCTTTTGGTTGACCTTGTCCTCATTCAGCAGAGTTCCTCTCATGCAAGGCTGATATCCTGTTAAAAACCACTGCAGATTAAACAGCATGTGCCTTACCTGAAAAGAAAGCATTTCCAAGGGTCTCAGGCAGTGGGTGCACGCTCACTTTAGCCCTGTCTGCTCTGGATGTCCACAGCTTGCCCCCACAGCCCCACAGGTAACTGGCTCCTGGCATTGGAACCACGCTAGGCTCACCTGGAGCCTCCCAGAGCAACGTGGGGGTTCACTCCAGTAAGAGCCTGCACTTCAGTACTGGACTAAATGCCAAGAGGCCATTTGTGGGTTTCTTTGCTCTTACAGTCATCTTCTTTGGATGCTATTACTGGAACCTCACTCAACTTACCAAACAACTGTTATTATTTTCCGTACAAATTCACTATACTAAGTCACAACTTATTTTCTTATTACTTATCCAAATTCTCCAAGTTAATTGCATTGAGATGGAATAATGATGGATTTCAGCAAAGGCCCATAGCTTTCAAAACAAAAAAAAGTCAGCGAGTTTCACCTCACACTTCTGGGCACGTTACAATACAAACGTTTTCTCATTCTGCTGCCACCTGTTCTACTGATATATTAAACAAGTTTTCATATTTTTACTTTCCAACTGATTTTTAACTCAGCCCTGGCAGAGCACGTACTAACATTATTCATTTTTTAAAATACACTTCACTAAGCAGAACAATCTAATCACAACAACTTCAACGCTGGCACATTCAGTTCTGAATGCAAAACCATAATGGTAAATGCAACCCCTCATCTTCAGAACTGCCCCATCCAGAGGTGTGTAACTTGTTCTGTCTGCAGAGCACATCAGTTAGGAAGCAGTTTGCAAGACCTCTATTTTCCCCCCCCCCCCAGCTGACAGACCCTACCTGTTCAATCTTAGCCAAGATCTGTAGTAACTGTGTTTACAAAATGGACACATATCAAATTCACTGTGTCACTAGGGCTTTGACTTGATTAAATATTAGAGAACTGTTTTCCAGTTTGGAAAATGCTGGAATTGTATGTGTAAGGAAGAAAGAAAAACATAAGAAAAACAGAGCTGCTGGAGAGAAGAGTTCTAATTGCAAAGCAGCACCAGGAACAGCCTTTTTCCCTGCTCAGTGAGCAATCCAAGACAGCACCAGGAAGTCCCTTCCTCTTCTGTGTCCTCCTTCTCATCCAGAGACATCCTGCTGCCACTCCCCATTAACAAACACTCACAACCTATGTAATACTTACCTACATCTATGGGCTTGACTGACATCAAGGGTGACCAGAGAGGCGTTACACCAGTCACAGTCTTCAGCCACATGATGTAAGTGTGGTTGAGCCTTGGGGAAGGCACATGGCACTCACATTTGCTGTACTCACTGCAGTTACACTGAGCAGCCAGGGCAGTCCTCTTCAGGGAGCTGGTAGATGCATCTCCCAGGGGCAGCTCTGACCTGGAAGGAAAAAACAAACAAAAAACAAAGTATTTCTCTTAGCACTGTATTTCAATAGCAGGTGCTTGTCCTCTGGAGAAGGTTTATTTGCAAAAACAAACAAACAAAAATACTGCCTGTAATGAAAAAAAAGATTGAAAGTTTCTAACTGTAAGTAATCGCTTTTACTTTGCCGCTTTTCCCTTTTAAAATGGTTTCCAAGTAAAGCAAATCTGATGGTTTACAAAAAGCATTATTAAGCTTTGACCCTGAAACAAATGTGCTACAATCGTGATGAGACCCACAGCTCAGACTGGTTTCAAACCCCTGATGGCAGCTATTACCACAAAGTCAGCTCCCCCACAGCAGACTAACTGCAGCCTTCTGCCACCCCAACTGGGATTTCATTCTAATTCCTCTGTGTGGGGCACTGAAATCAAATCTAAGTAAGTTTAGCGTAGCTTCTACTACCATTAAACATTGTAAGTAATATATTAGTCAAAAACTTATTTTTCAGTGAAAAGCAAGCTTTGTAATAACCATCATATATGATTTATAAACGTGATCTATCTATAAATGTTTCCAGTGCTTATAACTCCACAGAGTTGAATCAAATTATTCTCAATTTATAAAATAAATGCAGCACAAGTGGGCATAAGGCTGCTTCCATCCATCAGCTGAAAACAAAGGGTCAAACATACTAAACTAACTCTTTAATTTCAAGAGAGGTCCAGCAGCACAGCTGGGCAGGTGTGCTGAGGCATGTCAGAAGTAAGGTAACACCTGTGGCACTGCTTTCAGTGTTTCTATACGCTGTGTTTGTGCCAGTGCTGTCTTTCTGAGCACTGATGGAGCAGGGCTGCCTGGTTATGGGTTTTCAATGAGCATGTCTCAGTGCACACAGCAGCTGCAGGTCCATCTCGCTGAACACGCTGCCCCTCACTGCTGCAGGGAGGTGCCTGACTGGTTCACATGAGGCAAAGTCCCCGTCAGCGTTCTCCAGCTCAGTGTGTAACTGATGCACTCAACTATGGCACCAAAGTTGAGGTAAACTGTGTAATTTCTCCTTAAGAACACAGCAGTCTAATCTCAGAACTGAAGAAGTGCCCTTCGGGCACTGCAGACAGGTTGGGAACATGAGCACATCCTATAAATCACCACCCAGTGAAAGGGCAAATTGTATCAGTGCTCAGAATTCACCCACGAGCATTCATCTGTGCCACTGCAAAAGGATCCCTAAGGCTAAGAGATTTCAGTTAATGGAATCAACCATCAGGGCTTACAGCATTCCTAGAATACACACAACTACAGTTCAATTTTGGTAGGAAATTAACCTGATTTGTCTAATTAAATTCCAGAATAATCTTTCTCCTCCCAAAGACATGCTGCTGGGGAAGGTACCCTCAGCACAGCATTGTTTTGGACAGAAAAACACATCTTCTACTCCAAGTATCTTGATCCTATTATGAGCAAATAAACTGTGGATGTGTGAAGTCAGAAGGGGACATCTTGAATGCTGAGCAACTCAGAACTGCTGAGGAGCAAAACTTATGCATTCTTCCAGGTCATTATTTTCATACATTGCTTATCTTATACGTGAGAATTCCAGCCTGAGCTCCAGACTCCCAGGCAGAAACACAATCCAGGAATGCATATTTTTAAAGCCGGGAATGTTTTCAAGGTATTTTGGCTCATGTGTAAAAAATGTTAAGGTATCAGCAAGCCAACAGGGGAAACTGTCAGCTTAGTAAAGTTGGAATTGCTCTGCTAGCTGCTCCCCCACAGCATGGGGACCCTAAATCAAAAATGTTACTGTGAAATCTGGGCAGTGAGACAAGTTCTCCAGTGCCAGGAACCACAGTGCACCTTGCCTCTGCACCACAAAGTAACCACACCAGGATTACTGGCTAGGATTCTTCTGCAGTTGAGACTGAATGGAAGTGGGGCGAAGTGAGATGGACTTGTGCAGGAACACCCTTAATGGTATGTTGAAAATCACAGTCATGAGGAGCACTGGAAATCTGTGGGTTCTCACTCAAAATCTGATTTCAGTTTTAAAGTATTGTATCCCTCTACAACCATATTTGCTACCAGCACATTCTGTTGCTTCCTACATTCATTAAGGTATAATTTATGGTAAGTGATAGCAGCCATCTAGCTCTGTATTTTAAACCTGTAAGTTTAGCATGGTCAACTACTCATGGAGCAGGTTTCCTCAAGAAATTCAATCTGTACGTTACATCATTCCCTCCAATCCATCAGTAGTACAAGAGGAACAGTGGAATCAGAATCAAGTAGACCCACCTACAATAAAATCAGACAGGCGACGCCACCCCAGAGTCAGGATAATTACCATCAGAGTATTTATGACAGTGACAACCACACAGATGGATGCCTCCCACCAATGTGATCAGAGCTACATTCAACACAATGCTAAACGCCAAGTCACTTGATTACTCTGAGAGAACAGTATGGTCAAAAGCATAAACAGGTAGAACCAGACTGCAGCTTTTGAATTTAGCAAGTGCAAAAGCAAAGATTCTTCAGCAAGCCAATAGTGATCAACAGTTAAAGCATTTTGAGAAACAGGGAAAGAATAAAGCAGAGAGACTCTCCATGCTAATTGTTTTTCATTCAAAGACAGAACCATGAGCTTTTCTCTGTATAGTCTTAGATTACTTTAAGGTAAGGTACATAAAATATCACCTGCCTGTGAAGCTGACACCACTACTGTGCTACAAGCTTGAGAGACCAGTGCTGATGTGTTAGAAAATGCTTTCAGATTTGTAATGCTAGCAGTGAGAAATCTAAGCCTGTACTTACACAGCATATAAAAGATGAACCTTCATATCAAGTCTCACATGAAACTTCAGGAGCTGCAGGCTACAAACTAACAGATCCAGCTTGCCTTCAACCCAACATTCAATGTTCCAATTCGAATCTAAATAAAAGAAATGGATTAAGCATTTCTGAACCACTAAAAAACAATGTGTTTTTTAAAGGAACTTACTACACCCTTGACAGAGAAACCTGCCTCTTTCCTCGGATGCAGAGATGCTTATTTCTGAAGCAACAAGCATCCTTGCTTGCATGTTTCCTCTGTACAAAGAACAATTGGTGTTGTTATCGCTCCAAAGGCAACACAGAAAGCTTTCCTCATCCATTAGCAAGGAAGGGCTGGTTTCAGCAGCTCCATGCTCTCTCCTCAAGCCAGACCAGCTCTGTACCACTGCAGAGGCAGCAGGACTCAAAGATGTCTCGTTCAGCAGCAGGCGTGGCAATGTAAAGCTCCTGGGATGAATCTCATGGACCATACACTGGGCAGCTGCCACGTGAAGGAAGCCTACAGAGAGAGAGATGTGGGCAGCACAAGTTTCATATCACTAGACAATGAAAAGGGGGTAAATGACATGATGCAGAAGTGTTTTATTCCAACATACCTATATAAAATCATTTCCAGGTGCTTATCTCCTCTGAGTTGGAGACAGAAGCATTAAAAACATCACTGAACAGGTGCACAACTGACAAACGTCAGCTTTCTCTTCTGAAGTCTCTACCACTAACTTTTTGTTTTCTCAACCTCTTGTGTGGAAGCCCCACTTTTGGGTAAACCCCTCTGTGCTCACAATACACTGAATCCTAATTCTAAGCTCACACACTATACAGACAGGTTTCATCCCTCCCTGCAGTGCTGGGACAATTGCAGCTCCTAATAACATGGTTCTGTAGAAAGAATCATCCCACTGTAAAGGTACCACAGTCACATCACAAGCACTCAGTTCCAAAGAACAATATTACCAGCATACACGACTGGATGCAACCGTGCAATGCCCACGTGCTGTCTGGGAAGTGAGATGTGGGGAAAAAAGGATCTTTCCATCAGACTTCAGCTCTCCGGAATCAAAGCGCTCTGACCACAGCTGCGGCTCTTGTTGGTAAGCTGGAGCTTGAATTACACTCACAGTGACTTTGAGAATGATGAGTGCATCACTTCTGGAAATAACTTACTGTAAGGCACTGAATGAATTGCCCAGATTAAAGCTCTGCTTGCAGAAAGACGTGTGGGTGATTTGCACACATTTTTGCTCTTAGGTTTTTGCTCGGCAAGGCATAAATATTTTAAACCACTCATTAGGCAGAAGTTAATTCATGCTGTGTGCCTGCAATATCTAAAATAAGAAAAACAGAAGTTCCCTGTCTAACAGAGTATAAGTTGAATAATGTAAAAATACAAAATGAAAGCTTGTTAAGAGTAGGTGCGTGCAACATCAGAAGCAGGCACCCTGTTACTGTGCAGCACGCTGAAGTGTTCCATTTTCTCTTTGCATGGGTTTTGCAACCAGGCTCCTGAAGGGCTCTGCTCATCTCTCTCCTTTAACAGGGTTTGTGCCTCCACAAATACCAGCTTCATCAGGCTCCCGGCTCCATGTGGAGGATCCAGTTGAGCACACAGATTATTAGTCCATAATACATGATTAAAATGAACAAGTGACATGACTGCCTACAAAACAGGCCAGTTAACTAACATACTTCCCAAGTCACAGAGTCAATTGAGGACTAGGAGAGATTCCTGCCAAGTCACTTTTTTTCCTAAAAGCAGGCTCTCCCCTCTCACAGCACACATGGCACAGGATTAAGTACATCCCACCATGTCAAAACGTATGCAGTTACTTACTATTTCTGCAGGTGTATTAAAAACAAAACAAAGATCTGTGACAAACTACAGTACAGAATGGTCAGCATAGGATTGCTACAGCTCTTAACTGCCTGTTAATAAAACGCTTTCCTGCTACAGATACCACCAGTTCTCCACACCACGGATGCACATGAGGCCATCACGTACCATTTAGCTGCTCAGTTAGTGGCATGCCTGGGTTAGGAGGGCTTAAAGATGCCAACCATGGCTATTTTTTATTTGGACACAGGAGATGGCCAGTCAATAGATACACCAACGTGCCACCATTACAGGCCACCAGTCAGTGACAAACAGCTCTGAAACCAAATGAAAACTCCCTGAGGCATCCAGGTTTTCAATTAAAAGGTACAGAACATCTTTAGATTACATAAGGTATTTAAAAGATGAATTGGTCAGCAAGACAATATTTAATACTGATTGAATAAAGGTATGGATACTGTCTAAGGAGTTCTTCAATTTCATGAAGAAGGATTTTGAAACTGACATCATCGGATTGCAGCACCTGCTTTCTCTATAAGCATCATCATTTTCACCCAGAGGGTGGTGAGGCACTGGCACAGGCTGCCCAAGGAGGCTGTGGATCCCCATCCCTGCAGGCATTCAAGGCCAGGCTGGATGTGGCTCTGGGCAGCCTGGGCTGCTGGTTGGTGACCTGCACACAGCAGGGGGTTGGAAGTGGATGAGCACTGTGCTCCTGTGCAACCCAGGCCATGCTGTGATTCTATGAAATGGCTCCTTTTTCAATTTAAAATAAAATAAAATAAAAAAGACAAATATCAAAATACCAGCTGTCCCTGAACAGCACACACCAATACTGGTATGGACATTCCTCAATCAGAAGAACAGCTTCTTACACTCATCAACACTGACAGTGGATTGAGCAACTTTAACAACACAGTGCTCACGAAAGCAAGAACACCAGTCACCTAGAAAAGCAGAGCTCAAACTCAAAGTGACACCTTGGCTACGCTGAGCTAAACAAACGTTGCACTCCTGATGGAACTTGGATTTTCCTTTCTGCACTTGTACTTGCTAAGGTCACAGAACAACGCGCCCTTCTGCCAAGTTCAACTGAGGCATTTATCTGAACTCGTCCTGACTCACCAGACTCATTCTATTGATGTTTTCTGATCTTACCCATCAACTGCACAGCTTTTAGGGATAAGACTCAAAGGCACGATCTTGAGAGTATCAACATTTCAATCCTGCTCAACAATAAACCAGGGCCTCTACATGTTCTAGTTGCATACTGTGATACTAATGCAGCATGGTGATTTGAAACAGCTCTGCAAAACAAAAGCAGAGATAACTCTTCATTCCACACTATTGTCAGCACTTACTTTGCACACTGTTGGCAGTAACTTACCCAAGAGCACAGACATGGTCAGAACGATTTGATGAGGCATCTTGTTTTGAAGAGCTGGCCTGAAAATAACAAAGAAAACCAACTGAGGATGATAATTATCATTAGGATTTCATTACAGCAAACTTCATTTACTTGATTATTCACATATTTATAACAAAAGCAACAACAAATCAGAACGTCATTTGAGAACATAACTCATTAACATTGCTTAGTATATCAATTAACCACCTGCGCAGCTCCTCTTCCATCATTAACACCAGGTAGTACTTCACTCCTGCAGGCTGACTATTGCTCACCTACCAGGCTTGGTAGTCTGAAAGGCACTACTGTGAATCTAAGCCCTTGGAAACATGACTGCAGCCGGAGCCAAGCCATTTCTTCAGCACCAACCAGCTCCATGTTGGTCTGTGAGATGATGCAGGCCCATCCACCGTTCAGTCAGGTTATCAGGCTACATTTTCAGCTACGTTTTGGTCAATTAAAGAGGAAAGCTCAAAATTTCAAAGGCAGTGCTTCGCAACCCCCTACTGCAGAGGAAAGTGTGCTGTTATCAGCCTAGCCTTACCTGTACATCTTCCATCAGTCTATTTCCTAATAAGAGAGCCACGAAGGCCAGAGGAACTGTGCTGGCTACAGCCTTCATTACGTCTGCCATTTCACAAAGATACAGGCTGTGATTATTTCCAAAAGCCTACAATAGAACCTATCTTTTTTTTTCCCCCCCCAAGTTTCTGACTGGAAGAAGAAAAATTACTTTTCAGAACTATTTACTTAGCATAAGGACCCACTGTTCACATGATTAAGCCTATGGTTTAATTAAAGCTCGTCCATTTTCTTCTCTTTTACAGGTGCAACAAAAATTTGTAATTCACAGCTCAACCACTTCTCAGTAGCAAACTGAGATCATCTTCATACGTTGTCCAAGAAAATCAGATATATATACATCAAAAGGTTATAAAGTTATCAGTATGTCATGGACTTCACATCTCATATATCTCATATCTCATTAGAGCTCTCATTTTGAATACAAGCAAAAAATGTCCACCAATGAAAGCTCTAACTAACTCAAATTTTGGTCCATCGGTTGTCCTCCCACTGTAAGCACTGGAAGAAGGCAAAGCTGCAGCCCAGATATCCTGGCCCTTGCTCTTAGATGCTTAAAGAACCACTGTTCTGGTAACACTGATAATTCATTGTACCATTGCAAAGAAGAACGTGAAGCATGAGTCAAACACCATCATCTCTACTTTGCCCCTGATTTAAGAAAGCAATTGGTTAATTGTGTCAATAGCAGCTTGTTTTAATTTCAACCATGCAGTACCTACCAGAGACTGAAAAGGAAGCAACTACAGATGTCCAAAACAACATGCACCTCGGAGAAGTGCACTGCATTGCTACCCTCTCTGCCACATAAACATCCAGATAAAGCAATCAAAAAGATTCTACTATCAGCACTAATTTAACCATAACATATGGACCAGAAGACAAAAACGTAGCCTGGATCAGCTCGAGACATTTTTTCTGCTTCTACTGCACTGATCAGAGTTGGTATCACAAACACGTTGTTAAACTCTGGCTTCAACAGTATTCATAACTAAGGACCAGTGCTGCACGGGACCAAAAAGCAATGCAAGCCTTAAAACACTGCATTCTGAAACCACCAGCTTTGCTGATGCTGCACAGCAGTCTTCCAGTGCCTTACTCTTCCTCTCCACACATATTTGAAGGGAGCGTATAAAAGAGGAGGGAGTACCACTGGTTATGAGGGTGGATGGTGATAGGACAAGGGGGAATGGTTTAAAGTGAGACAGGGGAGGATTAGGTTGGATATGAGGAGGAAGTTTTTCACCCAGAGGGTGGTGAGGCAGTGGCACAGGTTGCCCAAGGAGGCTGTGGATGCCCCATCCCTGGAGGCATCCAAGGCCAGGCTGGATGTGGCTCTGGGCAGCCTGGGCTGCTGGTTGGCGACCTGCACACAGCAGGGGGTTGGAACTGATGAGCGTTGTGTTCCTGTGCAACCCAGGCCATGCTGTGATTCTGTGATTTCTACACTAACCGACGTGCAAAGCCTTCAGTAAGGAGAGTTCCTACCATGACAACAGCAGCCCATCAAACACAAACCAGCAAACATCGACCAGCAAGTAACAAACGCAACATCGTTTGCTACGGGCTGCCGAGAGGCGGCACAGCGCGGCAACCCGTGCAGCACGGTGCGGCCGCCAGCCCCGCTCACAGGCACACGGGGTTCGCCTTTTCCCTCTAGAGCCGCCCCTTTTTTCAGCCTCTTGTCCCCCACAGCTTCCATTGCTGCATTTCTCCCTTCTAAACCACACGTACACCGGGCGGGTCTGAGCATCGGTCCGCTGCGAGCGGCAACAAGAGAAGAGCGGTGCAGCCCGCACAGGCTGCCCCGTTTTTTTTTCTTTTTTACAAAGGCGACTAAAAGCTGCAAGATCAAAGCCGTGAGCGACAGCAATTCACCGAGGAACAACTTCAAATTCGAACGCAGACCAATGTACAGAAACTCGTTGCCGCTCGCTCCCTCACGACCCGCCCGCTCCCTCACAGAGGCGCGCTGCCCGCCCCGCCCCGCGACCGCCGCACGAACGGTTCCACTCACAGCCCCGCTCCGCCAGCACCGCGGGCAGTTGTTACACTCACAGCCCCGCTCCGCCAGCACCGTGCGGGCCGCTCTTACACTCACAGCCCCGTTCCTCTCCCGCAGCGCTGGAAATCAGGCCGGCTGGCCGCTCCGCCCGCTGCCCGAGCCTCCCCCGCCCCGCCCCTCCTCAGGCGAGAGGCGGGGAGACACGGAGCGGGGAGTCGCTGTGTATTTAGACTGAATTTCTCCGGGCCGGAGAGGGGCTGAGGAGAAAGTTCAGTCCTGAAGCGAACGAGGGGGACACGCAGGCAGCCGGGCGGCGCTCCCAGCCCCGCTGACCTACTTAGCGGCCGTCCCGCCCTCGGGTGCCTCAGTGCCACATCCGCGGCCTCGCGCAGCCCCGCGGACGGCGACCCGCACCCCGCGCAGCTGTGCCAGCGCTCCGCCCTTCTTAGGAGCAGAAATTTCCCCACTATCAGATCTGAATGCGCACCAAGAGGTTCTAACAGCAATCCGTGCCAGAAGTCAATAAAGCTACAGCAAGAAGCCCAACCAAAGGAAGCTTGGAAGAAATACAGCAAACAGCAGAGCAGAGATTAGATCCCGGACTGCAGATAGCCTCCTTAGAGCAAACCGCAACAGCAGAGATTACAAACTTGCTATAACCCCACATTAGATACAGAATCTCCTTCGTTGGCCATAAAGATAGCAATGTTGACTGTAGCAGTAGTAGCAGGAGGGAAAGGAAGCTGAAGGTAATACAGCTGTGGAACAGAGAACGCTCAGAGGGCGTCTGATACAGAAAAGGAATTACAAAGAACTAGCAATGAAATTGCAAGTCCCAGGTGCTGCTTTTTGACCCCACTTGTAAAGCAGCAGCACAGCAATGGTTAAGAACGAATCTATAATGCTTCTGTATGAAAGAGGAGAGCACGATAACATCTGACTTCTAAGACGTACAGACAAAATAAGGGGAGAGCGGTGAGCAGCTGGGGAGTAAATCCCAAGGAGAAGGAATTAGCAACCATTGAAAGCACAGGACAGTACTGGCACAAAACCAGGTGGGCTGAAGCCTGCCACAAAAACATTTATTAAGATCTGAGTCTTGGCCGGTAGAAGAAAACTCATTTTTGGAACAAGCTCCGATAGGAAAACAGGACAAAAAAGAAACAGTGTAAGTGAGGGTTTAATAAGTTTAAGAAAAGAATGATTATCCAGTTTTGTGCCTCCAAGAAAAAGAAAAGTAGGTAAAATAAGCCAGACAGACTATTTCAGTCTCAAATTTCTTTGCTACCAGTGAGACTTCCTTGAGAGCTGAACTCAAAGTCCTGCTGTGCTGTTTGCATCCATTACCTGCTCGCTGACTTTTTAAGCATTGGAGTGAATCCCATTTGTCCAATCAGCACTTCATGGTCCACGTGAATAAGGAGCTCTCTGACAAAAGAGCTGACGGCACATGTAAAACAACATCACATATCACCTTCTCTGGACACCCGCTAGGGCTCACAGACCTCCCTCCTTCAGACCTGCTCCTGCTGTTCTCTCTTTCCTAAAGAGGGATGCCCAAAGCTGCAGGCAGTACTCCAGCTGACACCTTAGCCATTGCTATTTGGAGGGGAAGGGTCACCTCACTCCTGCACAAGCCAATCCTGGTTGCACATCCCATGCAGAATTTGCTTTTTTCCCCTCCCAGCCATGAACCTCTGGCGACAGCCTCGGTTTGCCCGTCTCCCTAACCCTCAGATCCTTCCTGCAGAACTTCTGTTTGTGTGGTTAATTACTTTAAATATCGTGCAGGTGTCTTTATTGAGTTACAGCCTATTTATTTCAGACCATTTCAGCAATTTGTCACAATCACTTCAAATCCTAATCTTGTTCTTCAAAGTGTTTGTGACAGTACCTAGAACTCAGTTATCCAAAGATTAATGATATACCTGCACTTTTCAACTATTCAGGTACTTACTGAAAACACTAATGAATTTCAGATGCCAGGCATACCTGAACAACAACCTTACCTACAGTCCATCAACCTGCAAACTGCTGACAGAGGGCTTGTTGGCTTTAAATCTCTTTCCATCTATTTGAATACTTTATAGAAGATGACCCAGCCCGTAGCAAGGGTTGGACTAGACATAGATGACTGTTAAAAGGTCCCTTCCAGCCCAAACCATTCTATGATTTAATGTTGACCACTCCTCCCTATCTTGCTTAGGATAAAGTCTTTTTCGTAAATAAAAGAAAAAATGAAAGCAACAATTAAACTTATTCTCTCTCAGCCCCCACCTTTTACCTCAGATTTTCTTTTTTGAACTGTTGTGAAACCAACAAAGGTCCAGAAGCCTTTTGAAGAGTTACACATTGAACAACAAAACACTGTGAAATACCAAGTTCCAAGTGCTTTTGCAAAGCACATGAGAAAACCTCGCTGACCTATGTGACTGAGAACGAGAAGCAACTGCAAGTAAAGCTTCAGAGAGAACAAAACCACTTAATGTTAGATAGACCTGGAGGCTTGTTTATTAATTTAAATACTGAAGGATTAAAACCATCCCTTCCACCAGTCGCACTGGCCTGTCACTGCACTCAGGGATGGCACCCCCACCTCTCACAACAAGAAAATGATTGTGATCTCCTGCAGTCTTACATACAGATATATTGCAATACCAGTCTTGCTGAGTCCAGCAACTGAGACTCTTGTAAGTTTGCAGAACAACCTGCAAGCTTCCTGCCCAAGAGCAAGGGGGGAAAAAAACCTAATCAACAAGTACAAATAAGAAGTGTTTTCCTGCTCTGCTGAGGCAAAATGCTCCAGCCACAGAAATCTAAGCATAACCCTTTTCTGAGGGCACAGTTCTGAATAAAGATGCAGCAACTTGGAACACACCAAATCCTAGCAACTTTAGGCAAATGGAGCAAGCGTGCTTCTGAAAGAGCTGGAAAAAGTGATAGACATTCAGCTTCAGTTCTACCAGGCTGCATCTGTCAGGCTTAAGCACCCTCTGGGTTTACTGTATGGGTTTTGGCCTCTTCATCTCTTTTTTCCCCCCTTCTAATTTATTCAACATATTATTCCTGCCAGGTTAACCAACCCGTATTTGAACAGGTGAAAGAGACTGACTGTGGAACCACTACAGAAAATCAAATACTGCTGTACTATGTAAAAGCAAATCATGTGTGTGGACCTGAAGTTGTTCTGAACCATTTAATGACTCCTAGAAGTGAAAAGTCTGGTTTTGTTACTAAGCTAATGCCAAAATGAGTGCAGCCTCCATAAAGGAACATTATAACTCATTGCTGCTGCGAGGATCTTTTGCATTTAATCTCTCTGCAGCTCCTCACCAGCATCCAATCAGCCAACCAAAACATTGCTGCTCCACTAAGATCCCAAACAGCATCAGACTTCACTTTCTGAACAGGTGCAGAAATGCTCTCCGCAGCACTCAGTGCACGTTTAAAATTGCAGGAGGCAGGGATTCAACACACTCTGAACAAAAAGCATTCCCTCCCCCTGCAAGACTCGTCCTCACAGCTGTACAGCTATTTCAGACCTGTCCTTTGATTGACACAGTGCATTGGCGTTAACAGTATTAACAAACTAAGCTTTTAGGTTAAAATAATAATAATAATGCTGTACTGCAACCAGAAGAAAGGATAGTTAGACAGACGTTAGTGGACGCAGCATGGTAAAACACAGCAGACAATCAATGCTCCTTCACTGGAAATTTCTTCTCCAGACCAATGCAAAAGCAACAACATTAGTTTAGGAAGGATAATCCAAGGGACACCATTCCACGTTAGAGCAGAATAACTGCTTCCTGTCATTCAGCCATTCCCGCTGATTGATTTGATACGAGGATAAGAAGGTCCATCGCTGCTTTGAACCTGAGAAACAGCTGCAGCCACCTGAGCACCAGCGCTCCCTCCCAGGATGGGATCCTTCACAGTGTGCTGTCTGAACCCAGCTGCCAGCACACAGGAATGGGCCCCAGCAGCTAACAGCAGAGATGCCGGCAGCACAGCAGCCATCTCAAAGCCCAGACTCACTCTCAGACATTTTATGCCAGGATCAAGAGAGCTTTTTATGACTCTATGCAGTATGAATTGCTCTCTTTTTAAAAAATAATCAATAAAACGTGTATCTTTATCCCACGTGATGGCAGGATAAGACAGGCTTATCTTTGGATAGTGAAGTGCCCCTGTCAGCAGAGAATGCAGCTCAGAATCCAGATGCCTACTGGAAACAGAGAAGCAGCATTCCTACATGTCTTTCCAGGAAAGAATAAAATTCATCTCCATCTCTGACACATTGCACAAGAACCTAACAGGGAATGAATCCTTCTGTGAGAAGCAGATCCAGGTAAGTTACTGACAGATAGTTACTGAGTTCTCCCTTTGGGTTAAACTGAAGGTCAGTGGGCAACTGCCTCACTCTGCAGAAGTTCCGTTAACTAAAACTTCTCTTGAGTAAAATTCATGGTTTAGGTACTCCATGAGTTCACTGTCAATGGATGCTCCTCATCCCCAAAAGCATACAAGAAACAACAGGTTAATATTCAACAGAGCTTTAACCTATAACTCTCTACGCTCTTCACTACCATTCCCATAGCACCAGCATCCATGCCATGGCTGGTGGAGCCCAGGGCTGCTGCTGCAGCCTGTAGTGAACCTAGGAGTGTGTTACTGAACACACAGAAGCCAAGGGAAGAAATCACTGCCAAGCTCAGGTAAGAATTGCCTTCAGGATGCTGGTGCTCTATGGCATACTGTAGATACTCACAAAAAATCTCTTCATTCCTTCTACAGTGACCTAAATCGATGCAGATTATGGCATAAACTGCTATTGTCATCTTCTTTGGAAGCTTTTGAGGCAAGAAAATAGTGACAGAGAATGAAGTAATTCAGTGAGTCATATAGACAGAAATTACACAAAACCGGTGTCTGAGGATAATAAATACTTTGGAAATTATTAATGAGAGAAGTCTTAAAAAGTTTGATTCATACACGACAAATTGCCCACTTTCACATCGTGCTTTTCTTCCACACATTAATAATTCAAGCCAACAGACACATCAGGTTTCTAGATTTTTGTTTTCTGGTGCTTTTAAGCTTTTGTGTTTCTTCTGTTAACTACCTCCCAGTGTATGACCTAAGTCCATCTGAAGCAACACTACAAAGAACACTAAAACTACTTAGGGATGACAGCTATTCTTGTGGGAGAAATGCCATCTTCTGGAGGCATCGGTGCACCAATACCAGCACGGAGCTTATCAAGGAGACAGAGCCACGTCTCCAATGTGCTGCATGGTCAGAAGACAAGAGGCAGCAGGTACAAAAGTGAAATGAGATAGGGCTCAGGACCAATAGAAATGGAAGCTTTTGCTTTTTCTTACAGCACCAGCTTATGGGATGTAAGCTTAGCTTCCAGCCTCGCCCTGCCCTGTCCCAAGCTGTAGCAGCCTTACCCCCTGCTCCTGGCTGCCCTGGCCAGATCCTCCAGCTGATGTCCTTGCTCCCCAGGTGATCATCTCATTCTCAGCTGTATTACAGTCCTCAACTTTAAGCTAGATGTTCCCATTTAGGAGCCAGGCAGCTCCTCCCTCCTGGCTCCAAGCTTTCCAGCCACCTGCTAGCACTCTGCCTTCAGCTGCCCTGGAGCTCAGCTCCTCCTGGCAGCCATTCCAAAAGCGCATCTGAGAGGCGCATTCCCCTCACATCTCCTCCCCAAATGCCACCCTTCCCAGCAGACTGGAACCCTGCAAGACATATCCCACATCTTTAAAGCCTGAAGAACACCAACCCCCTGCTCAGAAGGTGGAGCCGACAGGCGCAGGTGGGGCTGCACCCCAACCTCTGCAACAGCCAGGTGAGCTTGTCAAGTCCCCCAAATGTTTCTGGGTGTGATGTTTTAGGAACCAAGCTCCATCAGACGGCACAACATGGCCTTCTTCCCAGCAATCAGCCCTCAGCACACAGGCAATGTAACCACAAAGCAGCCCCTGTCTAACACAAGATGTGTACCAACAGATTGCATAGCAAGGACCCACACTTGCTCATTTTCCAGACAAACTAACGCGAGTTTATGCTGGTAAACATAAGGAAGATTTCAAAATGGAAAAAGCGAGCACAAAGAGCAGAATATGTCCTTGATGTTCACGAGGCATGGTTCTTAGTTTATTCAAGACAGTAATCACCTCAATCAATGCACACAATGCAAGTTGGATAGAGCAGCACTGAAGTCTCAGGGTACGTTGAGCTCTGACATAGGCCTGGCCGGCATTGGAGCAGTGGTTGCAGCAGCTCTGAGAGTGGGAAGAGGAGAGCAGAGCAGCATTGAGTGCAGCCAGCTTCTCAAGGGACTCTGCTGTGCAGCTCCATCAGGAGGGAGGAATACATTATAGTTCATAATACAGTCCTGATTTGTTTTACAGTTGGACAGCTCTAGCTGTGAAGCTTTCAGGGGAGGCAGAAGGGAAAGTCTACAAGAAATTCACTAGGTGGAAACTTTGGCCCTTTTGAGAGGAAAGGCTGCACGTGAGGTCCCAGGTAATTAGTGTTGTCACCATTAGCAAAGCCTGCTTCCTGAGTGAAGAAAACGCACATGAAAACGCTCAGTGCATTCAGGGGGAAAGCTGCAGACAAAAAAAGTTCAGCCAAGAAAGATGTCCTTTCACCCATCAGGCTCTGCGGTTTAACTTACATTCTGACAAGTTCTATGGGTTTGATATGTCAATTTGCTGGGCTCTTAAATAAAAACACAAGTTACTATAGTAACATTTACATCATAGGTTGTACTTGTGCTGCCTCTGAGATACAGAAAACCAATCTGCTGTGTGAACCTTTGTACTTCACTTCTGCAATATTTTAAAGGACAAACCTGTTTTCTAATAAATTGGCTTCTTTTTCCTAACCATTTCACTTCTCAAATTATAAATTAAAATGCATTTGATCTAATTTTCTTTCAAATGACTAAGCCCTGCGTGTGGGAACATGAAACCTGGTTCCAGGGGGAGTAAGGAGAATGTGTGTAGAAAGGAAAGTGCAATAGGGGGAAATCAGACACATCTTGCTTTTCTAGTCCTTCTGCTATCTGCTTTCCTCTTACAGGAATAGATTGTTATTCTGGGGGGACTAAAAGCCTTCATCTCTGTAGCTTTTACTATAGCCTGTCAGAGAGCAAAGCAACACAGCCCGTTCTGAGCACTGCTGTCCTTTCCAATATTCTCCCAGCTTGATTTGTTAGCACTTCCAAGTGCTTCTGTTTCCCTGCTATATTTGCACCACCAGTTTGCTTCATTATGAGTTACAATAAGAAATCACAAGGCACAGAAGACGGATAACCCAGCTTTGTTTTGGAGGATCCCCTTCAATGCAGGAATGCTCCTAAGCTGGCACTGCCTTGATTTAGTGCTGGAAGAGCTATTATGCTCTCCAGGAGGCCTTATTGTGGCCAGTCTAACCCCATTGCATGGTTAAAATCCATTCTAACTCGAAAGGAGAAATTTCTGTAGTAAGAAAAGCATGGCCCTCCTTGGCAGATGAGGAGAAAATGAACCAAGGGCAATGCCAGAAGACAGGTGTCTGTAGCTGCTGCTCCATGGCTCATGTCATACGGTCAGGGACAAAGGCAGAGCACAAAGCACTATCCAGTTACAGCCAAAGCCTCCTCTCACCTCTCCCTGTGGCAGTGAATATAGAAACAAGCCCTCCACATGTTCCTAGCTGTTCATGTCCCTGCTGAACTCTTGGCCTTCCAACAATTACCTGGAGGTCAGTTTATGGACCAAGTGGGATTTAATGTATGTTTCCAAATTATAGCAGCAGAATGAGATCCTTTATTACCTCATTCCTTTGCAAAGATGTGTTTAAAACACTTACTAGGGAAATGTGTTCCCTACAAATGACTCTTTAAAGAAAGCTGCTGTGGAGAGAGAAGGAAAGCACATCAAAAAAAGAATAAAAAAGCAGCATGACAGAGTGAAAGATCATTAGTCCAGTGACTCCAGTACAAACATTCCCAGATCATGCACCTACCTGATAGGAACGAGCAACTGGAAAACACAGCAAAGGATAGCTGAGTGCAGGTAAGCAGTGATGGCAGCTGACAGAGCCAGCAGACCCCTCCAATGGGTCGCTTTGTTTTTCCCTTCCATTTTTCTCCCTGATGTATGAACTCAGTTCTGACTGTAGTGAGCATGAGAACAAACAGAACTGCGCCACAGCCACAACACTGCTTGTCACACAAAGTTAGTCTTTGCTGATGCTCTGGCTAGGCAAAATCAGAGTTTGCTGTTGGTTCAGAAGAGGAGCGTTGTGTGGTCTACTATCACTGTAATCCTTGCCAGGATGAGAGCTGCTCAACTGCATTTCACTGACAAGAAGATAAACACCACTTCATCTTCATGTGCAAAGGAGAAGAAATCTGTCTCCAGAAGAGCTTTGTAAAACCTGGCACCAATCTGAGTTTAATGTGTCATCCAGCACAGAGGCTTTGAATTCACAGAATGGAACTAGTGAGATAGATAAATGGTGAGGAAGGGAAAATAAGGAAATATTCTGCAAAATACCCCGGGGAAAAAAAGAAAAAAAATAGGCTTTTTAGCAACACAAACATCTCTAGCCCTGGTAAAAGGTTAGCACGTTGTTCACTGTAACATTTGTGCACTGAATGCAACTGTGGTTTAATATAAATTGAGGCTGCTTCTGTGTTTTTGGCAGCAGAAAAAGGATTGTACTTCAAATGTTTATGCATCGGCGATGGATTTCATGCCAGGAAAAACACAAACCCTATCTGCTTCATGCCCACGATACATGAAAGTGCCACTTTCTCTGCTGAAAGCAGGCAAAGCTAGAGCATGGGTACAAGGATCCTCACCCACCTTATCCCATGTTTCCAAATGGGAAAAATTGTCCTAAATAAGGAGGAAATGTCGAATGTCACATATGCCACACAATTTTCCTTTTTCCAGACACATTATTCTTCTTGAAAAAAGGAAAGCACCATACATCCATCCAGTGCAGCTTAAGAGGTCTTTTCACAGCAGTACAAAAATGGAGAGCAGCAAAACAACCAGCGTCCTTTGGCACATCTACCTGGCATAGAATTCAGGACATACCACTCAGAGTACTACCAGACCTTCAGACAGCGAACATCACCTCCAGATCAAAGCATCTGAAGACTGAAAGAATCTGAGAATAATTTCATTTTTAAACTCTGTTTATGGTTAAAATTCCTTTTTCAATATTTCTTATAATTTAATAGCCGATGTTTCCATAAACCACTTACCATACTTTGCTCTAAAAAAAAGAAAAAAGCCATAAAACTGCACAGGTCATTCCTCATCAAACCAATTCCTAAGCCATCAAGACATATTTAATGAGCCTAACATCAGTCCATCCTGTCCTAACCACTACCTCTAACGTAACACAGGAAAAACACCTCAGCGTGAACTGATATTTAGGCAGAATTCATTTTAAAACAAAGAGGGAGGAAGAGATTAGCTAGAATGTTGAGTGCTCAGATGGACTGTCACACTGTGCAGTCCCTGAAACCATCCATTCCTCCAGGTGGAACCCATCTGCCTTATGCAGCTTGTACAATATTGAGTCGATGCCATGTAAACACAGTGATTAAACCACAAGCTCCCTGGGGGCTCTGTGAACACATCCTACATGACTAGAATATGCTATGCACAGAAAAGACTTAATTGCTATGTGTTTGGAATGGACTCTGAGTGTCAAGGCCAAGAGTAAATTGAGCAGATCGCAGCAGTACGTTCACTGCGAGCGTTCATGACTTATCAGTGACACCCACTGCTGCTCATGGTTAAATACAGATAAAATCCTGGCAATAGCTGCAGATCATTTTATGATGCCAAGATGAATATGCTCTTTTTTCAGGGCAGGGAGAACTCTGCTTCAGCACAGCAGCCAGCCCAACACAGCGGAATGGCTGTCACATACTGCGTGGCTCATACCTGCAACCTGCACCTAGGTGAATTCCTGTATTTCAAAAGCACCATCTCACATTTGCTGCCCCAGCTCAGCACCAAGTTTTATTTCACGTGCTTTGTCAAGTGACTATTAATTGATTTCATTGGGCTTTGTTGGCAGCTGCCCTTCACCAAGTCAACGCAGCTTTAGAATCTTCTACAGGGTGTTCATGTTTGGATCCACTTCATAACTGAGTCTCTACAAATATATGCTGCTTTTTCCTAGCGTGTAGAAAATTGTGCCATTTGTTCCAAAGTAGCTGCAACTAAGAAAACTCTGCAAGTCAGATTTTATGTCAGTATTGAGCAGTCATTATACGCTATGTCCAGTTTTCAGCTATTGGCTTTCCAATACTGCTCTACACCACATCTTCAGCCACTAATTCTAGTGGGAATTTGGCATCTAACCTTTGGGACCTGTGCCTTGCTCTCCAAAATCTGGCAGTATGTCATCCATACTGAGATACGCTGTGGACAAGACCTATTAGAGAGCACATCTCACACGCATCCCAAAACCAGATGCACTGGGTGGCGGAGCCATTTTGTTCAGCAGTGAAGGCATTTCTGTCTCAGTAAATTCTCAGAGCCAGATCTGACAATTTCAAAACATCAGAGACTATTCCAACATCAGCAGCCAATAGTTTTGGAAGGAAATCAGAAGCACAGAGTGGAAGAACAAAAATAAAAGAAAAAAGGGAACGGGTGGATCCCTTTCCATGCCGATATGTTGACATTCTGCATGAGTTGCTTTCTAGGCAAATAATAACAGATGAGAAGGAAGGAACAGCATGGGAAAAAACACAGGGAAAAAAACCAAAACAAAACAGTATCAAAACAGCGTGTGGTGGGAAGATAGGGAAAAGGAGGCTAGGAAGGGCCAGATACAGGAAGAAGGTAGAACAATAAGCAGATGGATCCCACCAGGGCAGAAATGTGGACAGATAATCCTGGCACAGAGGAGGTGCGAATGAAGACTATGGGATTCTGATAAGAGGGGAAGGGTAAAGAGGAAGGCAGAGCACAGCAAAAGCAGAGCACGATGTGCTCGGGAAGGGGCTCATGCTGCCAGCAGCAGCAGTGCTAAGCCCTCACACTTCAGGCTGGTGAGAGCTCTTCTGCCAGCGACAGAGGATTTTGTACATTTTGCCCTCCATAGCAAAAACTGGAGCACTAGGAGGCAGGCACCAAGCCAGCAGGCACTGAATCAGACAGCTGTTGCCTATTGTAACCCCAGGCTGCAGTGCAGACTAGGCTCAGAGTACACTGAAACATGGAGGCCTTGGGGAGAGAGATGATCTGCGTGGCCTGTTTCATTCCCATAGGAAGCATTCCCTCAGCCAGCATTACCTCTCTTTGCCAGGTGCTCTTGCTTCTGCTTGAGGAGGTATGGACTAAGTCTCTGCTGATGCTGCTGGAGAAGATGAGAGGAATGGGCAGCAGAGTCAGCCCTCTTATGCTGCTTTCCCCTAGGAAGGAACCACACAAATACTGATGAACCTAACAATCTGGATCACAAGGAATCAATGCGAGTCCTTCCACACAGAGACAGAAACACCGTGCTAGGTACAGACAGACAGGGCTGTCCTTACAAAACTAGGTTAAAGCATGAGAGGAGATCCAGTGACAGAACACACTCTGATCTTCCTCTGTCTGAACACTCCCAGTCCTTTGTTTTGCACATTAAAGGTACTCTGTGTCTCCAAACATCAAGATTCTCCCTTACTGATTAGCTATTTTAACCAAAAGAGCTCCACTTGAAGTGTGTCAAATGCAGGTCTGACTTGATTATTCACTTCAGACAGGTTTTCCCTTCAGAAAGGTCACAATTAGTGCAGCACTGTTCCATCACCCATTTGGCTGTAGGACATGCAAATGGCTGATGCTGCAGCACACATGGGTCACCCCAGTTAGCACCAGTTGCCTTTTCCTCCCCTCTGCTCACCTTTCATTTCCACCATTCCACTTTCTTTGTCATTGGGTTAAAGAGAGAGAAAACAGGCTGCTGAGCACAATTACCAGCTGCAAAAGGGTTGGTTTGGGGCAGGAAGTTTTGATGTTTAGAAGTGAACAGAACAGCCTAAATCTAGTTGGCACACTCCATCCCTGAGTGAAAACACAGCAATAACAAATGGCCCATTTCTGCAATTTAAAAGTTTTCTGAAAGCCAAGGAAATGCTATCAAGTTAATGTGATTATTGAAAGTGCTGCAGGAAAACACGCATCGACTGACCTCATAACGAGTTTACCTACAGACTTCCTCATTACCTGTGCATTACCAAAGAGATTTAGTGCCAAGAATACAATCAGCTTCACTGACTCCTAATTCCTTACACTGTAACACAGCAGAGATGCACACAATAAAGCAGCCACTTGAACGTCAGACAGGCAGCTGGACGAATGAGTTTGCCCTCAGTGGATTTACACGAAGCCTTTTACAAAGTCAGAAAGTTCAGGATCTACTTGTAAGTGAGCCACACAAATCAGCTTTACGGTTATTTCTGTCTATTGGTGTAATTACTCTTTGCTTTCTCCAAAGCCACCTAGAAGCTTCTGCTCTACCAGTTGTACTGGGGTAGGACCAATGAAATGCATTGTGACTGAGTGATTATTGGCCTTGTTCAGCATTACTGGATTTATCTTACATTTATATCTGCTCAAAAAAGTACATTTCTCCAGAGACTGCGCTAATTTCTCTGGCAACAAGAACTCTGTCTCAAGGCTACCCACGTATCTGTTCTGCTTCGTCTTAGTGAATGGAAAATTGGCTCTGGATGTGCACTGCATCCCAAGGGACCTCCTGGGGAATTAACGTTGTCCTTCTAACCAAGCTCTCTGGTTCATTAACACATCTGAAACAGGACTGACTGAAACTGATAGCATTCTGTACCTCAACACAAACCATTATGTGCAGCTCTCAGATACCACTCACACAAATTACATCACCCAAACTATCTCTGTATTAAAGAAGTAGCCATCTCAGGCTGCTTGCCTCTCCATCTTATTAATACCACCCGTATGTCAGCGTCTGTTAGTATTTTTGAATATGCAATCCACTCTTGGCACGGCTGTCTTGCGATTCCCAAAGTTGACAACAGCTCAGTCCCACCAGAGCAGGGAAGCAAGAACTGGCTGTAATTGCTGGCTGTGGGAGTACAGCATTCACTCCCATATTCCAGAGAAACTGGAAATGCCAGCAATCACAGGGAGGGTTGCTTTGGGTTGGTTTTATTTGTTAATGAACCCCATGGAGCAGGGCCCGCATGTAGGTCAGGTTAAATGAGGGAACTGGGGGCTTCTGAGCAACTCCAAGGGACAGGATAAAGGCTGGAGCCAGGACAGGCTCCAACTCAGCCCTTTTGGAGCTGGGACCTTCTGCCTTCCTTGTGGGGTTGGATCCCATGGGATAAGGGCCAAACAGACTAATAATTCTCTCCTAAACAGGGAGAGGAACAGACACCTGCATTGCTTCTTAGGTATCTGAAGGAGTTTGAACCATCTGAATCCTAACGGAGGCTATTTGCTGAATCCTAATTAACTTCACATGCTTAGGAGACTCTAGCAGAAAGACTGTATGTTTTGAAATGATTGTTTCTAATTAGTCTGTCTAGCTATTTTAAAAGCCTTGCAAACAAATGTGTTCTGCTATACATTTTGATTGAACAGCAAAATATTTGTTAAGAATGCAGTCTTCCTTGAAAAGATAGTATATCTTTGAATAGAAGAAACAGCATGCTCTGGACTGCCTCAGATATGTTATTTTGTATAATTTGATTCAAAAGTTAAAGTCACCTTCTGCATGCATGGTACATATATTTCCTAATATTTTAAAATTAAACTAGGAGCAAAGTTCCCCTTCAAAATTTATTACACGAGAAATCATTTTATTATCACGTCTTGTCTTTAAACATCCTAACCCCTCATTGCAAACTTCAGCACTTCCACTACTACAAAAAGCAGAACATCAAAGGCAGACCAGTTGTGCCGAGCGACACAAGCTGTGTTACTGGAAACAAGGACAAGCTGTGAAATCCTCTCCTGGAATAAAGTGCCCTCTGTTGAAACACAGGCGTATGGATTTCTGTACCAACATTACCCTGTGTAGTGCAGCCAGAAGCAACAAGCACTCCAACAGGATGGACAGTCTGTTTCAGGGAAGTGACTCCCCCTCAGGTTGCCCTTCCACATTAAGGCTTCAGCATCTAACAGCATCAGCCCTCTTGGATCCTGGTTTCCCTGCCCCACTGACCCAAATAGCAAATTCCCACCAGCTTCAAAAAGGGAGGACTTGGTCAGCAGCCATAGGTTACAACTACTGTGGCTTTTGTTTTTATGTTGTGCAAAGGCTGTTTTTTTAGATGGAGAGCTGGTAACAAAGGCCCCTATTATATTGTGAAATACCAGTCTCAGGCAGGAATTAAATGAATAACAAAATCACAAGCCCAATTTAAATAGTCAAAACAAAGGGTAAGCAAAACATATAAATGTCATGATCGATCCTCTCATTTCAAGCATATGCTTTGTAGAGCATGATAAATACCGTTTTAACTTCTCTCCAAATCCTCTTGCAAACAAACATCCAAGCACAGCGTCATTTCTTCATGCTGATTGGGAAAATTAAAGCAACTGTGCCAGCATGCTGGAAAAAGCAGCTCGAAGCAAGTGATAAACCCAAATGCACAGACACGGATAGCCTCAGCTAACCTCCTGTCCTGCTGTCACCAACGTCCACTGTCACCTCCAGCTCTGTGTGAGCCTCAGCACTCTCTAACAGACCCTTACTCTCCACCAGGAGGGCTGCTGTAACCACTTACTCAAAATTATTCATTGTAATAACAGACAACAACACTATAAGCACGTTTTGTAGGAAGGCAACCCTCCTAAACGCAGACTCCAAAGTGAGATTATATCATGTTTGATTATGCACAATTATGTTAATTATACATAAAATACTGCAATCAGCAAAGCCATAGTTGTAGTCTCACTATGAAAATAACCCTCTGTTGCACCCAAGAGTTAGGGTGGAAGGAGAGCATGTCTCCATGTTCCCCCAAGAGGCCCTCTAGGCACTTGGACAGCAGCAAGAATGCTGTCTGCACATGCAGACCAGGACTGATCCCTCCTTGGGAGAAGAAGCAAGGAGCAACAAACCAGAACATTCAAACTGAGCTAATAGAAAGGAGCAGCACCCACAGTACTGGTCAGTGTGTAGAACTCATCTAAGGAGAGCACTGATTTCAAGACACCGGCAGCTGAGCTCTGAGCACTGGGACATACACAGCTGGAACCAATTTCTGAAAAGAACTGCTAAGAAGAGAGAGACAGCTAAAATAAACCTCACCATAAAGAGCAAAAGCAAAACAAAAAGCAAGGGATAAATACAGGATATTTATAAATACCAGGCCAATGGAGAAAATGTTTCTGTAGGAGTGTCCAGTTGATCTTTAACATGTAATCACAACTCAGCAGTTAATGCTTCCTTCCATGCTTCATCACGAGGCTCTCCCCTGTAGAGCTCTCAAGTACACACCAGTCACGTATTTGCAGGGAGCACTTAAACAAATCAATTAGTCGTTAGTACCTGGTGTGCATCCAGCCTAATGAAATAGGCTTCTCATCCATTAACATACAGCAGAAACAATCCCTGCAGAGCAAATGATGCAGTATCTTAGCAGCGTTAACAACTGAGATCAGAGTTAAAGAGATCTTTTCAGAGCTTTACATAATTTTACATATTAACAGTAACAGCCTGGTTAGCAGGACAAGTTTAGTTAACTCCTGGGTGCTGATGAGCTTAGATTTATTTCATGAAATTAAAGCCTGTTCAAGATTTTAGAAAGTTACCCAAAGACATAACTAGTTAGGAAGTTTACAAGCTCAAGGGACTGAACTAACTGTAAAATCAGTGCAAGATTCTTCTGCATCTCATTGCAATTTCCTATCTAAGTTGACAGGGAACAGCTGTCTGAGCAGCTACAAAAACAAGGGTGGGAGAGGTAGGAAACTTGTTAAGCTATATCCTCCTATATCATGGTACACAGCAAATCCAAAACTAGGTTAAATAAAGCTCTTCAGGAAGCAAGTCCCCTGGTTCAAAATCTAGAGCTGTACGTAGCGAATGAGTTGGGTGATGCAGCACAGAATAGCAGTCCCAAGTATTTGTTCTGCAGAACAACACAATGTCAGCAGCTAACTGATGCAAAGTACAAGTATGTTCATCTTCTCAAAAGCTTAGATGCCAGAATTACTGCAAACAAGAAACATCAGCTACTCAGAATCCAGATGCTACAGCTTACCTCTCCCTGATGGTGGGTGCTTTAACAAACTGGATTAAATTAACTGAGCAGGCTCATTTTCCCAAGCAGCGGTAGGATCAAGATCACACACTTAATACGATCACCCACTGACCTACAGGAGCACTGACCTAGGAAGAAAAGAGCTGATGCCCTCTGCATCCCTGCTTCCACCAGTGCTGATGGATGTGTCTAAATCTGGAGAGGAGGTTAAGTCTAAGCTCACAGAATCACCACGTACAAGACACAAATAACAGCTTTCAGGCTAAGTGATAACACACTGGCACGTTTGAATGCGGCCTCTACAATACATTCTAATGGAGGCCATAAAACTAATTGGCCTGTTGCAATTAGATCACGGCTTCGGGGATTTACTCACAGAATGGCTGGGGGTGGAAGGGACTTCTGCAGGTCATCTGGCCCAACGCCCTGCTCGACCAAGGCTGTAAGGAGCTGGTTGTAAGGAGCTGGTTGTAAGGAGCTGGTTGTAAGGAGCTGGTTG